>NC_090646.1:462110848-462228348 GCF_040937935.1 Hyperolius riggenbachi
TATATATATATATATATATATATATATATATATATATATATATATATATATATATATATATATATATATATATATATATATATATATATAATGTTACGGCCAGAACCCAAAGTTCGGCCATTGTGCATTCTGGCCGGCCACTTCGGGTTCTGGCCGGTCAATGTGCAAAGTGGCCACGGCAGTGCGGCCAATGTTAGAAATGATTCCAGTAAGATTAATGTATGTTCTGGCCGTCTCGCTGCGGCCAAATGTTTCAAAAGTGAGTTCATTTAATGAAATGAAGCCGGCGGCAATGTAAAAGATGAAGCCGCCGGCTTCAGCTCGCTCTCCTCCCCCTGCCTCTCTCCTATACAATACTGGGCAGCCGGCGGGGACAGCCTGTACTTGTATTACTGGGCCTACCTAACCAGCCCACATTACATGATCATGTATTTTGTACAATTTGCATGTGTAACTTTGTTCTATGTGTATAACCCTATGTATGTCATCCTTGTATCATTGTATATATTTATTGTCCGGCGCTGCGTAATATGTTGGCGCTTTATAAATACAATAAATAATAATAATAATAATGCGTGTCCCCCCCAGAGTCGTTCATCGCAGCAGGGAATCCTGCCGTTCCTGCAGAGCGGGTGCTGACAGAAGCAATGTCTGCAGCCTCCCCGCTCTGCTGCCCTGGCGCGACGAACGACTCTCCGGGACACGCATGTGTCCTGCCCGGTGTTCTATAAGAGAGAGAGAGGCAGGGGGAGGAGAGAAAGCTGAAGCTGGCGGCTTCATTTGTTACATTGCCGCCGGCTTAATTTCATTAAATGAACTCACTTTTGAAACATTTGGCCGCAGCGAGACGGCCAGAACATACATTAATCTTACTGGAATCATTTCATTTCTAACATTGGCCGCACCGCCACGGCCACTTCGCACGTTGACCGGCCAGAACCCGAAGTGGCCGGCCAGAACACAGTGGCCAAACTTCGGGTTCTGGCCGTAACAAATATATTCACATTTGGTATCTGTAACTATTTGTAGACCTTGCTCAGTAACTGTTAGTAGACACAGACAAGACACATAGCATTTATATTGTGCTTTTCTCCTGGCGGACTCAAAGCATTTCAGGGCTGCAGCTACTGAGGGTCCCCTTCATGTGCGACCAGGATCCTTGGGGGGCCTTGCCCAAAAACTCCTTTCTGTTTTTTGTAGTGGATTGAGCTGGCATTGGACATTTTAGACAGGCATTTTAACTACAAAAACTAGAAGACCCTTAAAGGATACCCGAAGTGACATGTGACATGATGAGATAGACATGCGTTATGTACAGTGCCTAGCACACAAATAACTATGCTGTGTTCTTTTTTTTTTTTTCTTCTTTCTCTGCCTGAAAGAGTTAAATATCAGGTATGTAAGTGGCTGACTCAGTCCTGACTCAGACAGGAAGTGACTACAGTGTGACCCTCACTGATAAGAAATTCCCCCTTTTATCTCTTTCTTGCTCTCAGAAGCCATTTTCTGTTAGGAAAGTGTTTTATAGTTGGAATTTCTTATCAGTGAGGGTCACACTGTAGTCACTTCCTGTCTGAGTCAGGACTGAGTCAGCCACTTACCTACCTGATATGTAACTTTCAGGCAGAGGAAAAAAAAAAGGAACACATTATTTGTGTGCTAGGCGCTGTACATACACATGTCTATCTCATCATGTCACATATCACTTCGGGTATAAGTCAACCCTTGTTCGGATATGATTCTATGCTTAAACAGGAACTTTAACCAAGAATTGAACTTCATTCCAATCAATAGCTGATACCCCATTTCCCACAAGAAATCTTTACCTTTTATAGAATAGATCGTCGGGGGGGGGGGGGGGGGGGGCTATTGTTGTTGTCTGACTGATTTTGTGGTGAAACCCCTCCCACGGTGTTTTGTCATGACCATGGTCCTGACAGTTTGCTCTCTGTGAACCTTGTTGCATTGTGGAAAATAACGTATTTTTCCAACTGCCAAACAAGCAGTATTTCCCTCTGTGCATTGAGCTCTCAATAATGAACATTCCACAGAGATCATCTGGCATCAGTGAGGGCCCGTTTCCACTTGTGCGTTGCAATTTTTTTGCGGAAAACGTGTCAACGAATCCGCATGTGGGTGCGGATTCATTCGTGTTTCCATGCGGATTTTCACGCGGAATCGCTTGCGGTTTGCGCTATGCGATTTTAACTATGTCAATGCCGGTAAGCATTGACATGGGTTTTTAAGCAATAACGCATGCGAAAACGCATGGAAAACTGCAGGACAAAATCTCTTGCGGTTTTCCTGTTAAATGACATTAGAAGCGATTCGCGTGCGGCATGTGAATTCTGACGGCTCTGCCGTGCAGATTTTTTTCTGCACAGCAGACTGCACAGAATTCCTGACAAGTGGAAATGGCCCCATCCACTTGTATTGGTTATGCGAATCTGCATGCAGAAAATGAATGCAGATTCGCTCTAGTGGAAACGGGCCCTAATAAATTTCAGAATGTAAATCGGGGAGAGGAAAGTTTTTTTACAACGGGCAAACGCTGACTAAAAAATCTATAAATGAAAATTGGAAAAAAAAATCAGTTTTATTGTTTTCCGCATCATGGTTTCATAGAGGAAGGTCATATGTCATCTTTTCCACTTTGTATTTTGAATGCCTCATCATATTACATATAAACACAGAATGTTGTGATGTCTGTTTTTATCTATTTGCAATACTTTATTTGATTGTTGTGCTAATATACATGTTGAAAATCCTCAATAAAATTTATTTTACAAAACACAAACAAAGTAAAAGACCATCTCCAAGCTGTGACAACAGCTGCAATTAAGAAAGATGAAAACCAACCCAATCTGGCATTACAAAGAAAAAGTTTGATACTTGCCTAAGAAGAGGCAGGATCCTCCAGAAACTTATGTCCTCCTCAACCCCACAGTCATTGTTGAGACCCTCTTTTAGTTCGCAACTACTCTTTGCACAGAGTAACTGTACTGTGCATGAATGAGTACAGCTGTGCCTGCGCTGTAGGAGGGAGCTGCTTGTGTACAGCAGGAAATGTGGCCACAAGAACATATCTGACATTCTCTTGTGGGATATGTTCAGAAGAAGAGATGTAAAGCCTCTGGACCATCCAAAACTTCCCTCTACCTAGGTTAGCCAACTTTTTTTTTTATATTTTTAATGACTGTAGATAGCCATCTTCTCTGGATGCAGCCACACAAGAGAAAAGCAACCCCAGAGTGGGCAGAAGGACCGGCAGACTTTACTAGGACTGTGCTGATCGACGTGTATTTGTTCGTATAGATGCATCAAGTTATGCACAAAGTTGACATTTCTGTTACGCAAAACAATTTTTAATGATCATTTGAGGTGATAGCTTAGAAATGCTGACTGTGCAGAACCATAAAGATTGCTTGTTGGTGATTCAACTTGATTGCTAAATAGCTCCTCAATGACTGGGTGGAACACCTGAACACACTCTCTTATGTTTTTCCTTGGCTGGAATCATGTAGGTGGGTGGATGTAGTATGACAAACTAGTTATTTCAAAGGTTTATCATTTCAGCCAGGAAAATAGGAATTTCATGTGAAGATACCACCAGTAAGGAGTAAAATACCTCTTTACGGTGTCAAGGACAGTAATAAACACGAGAGAACATACAAACTCCATGCAGGTATTGTCAAGGTCCAGATAAGAACTAAGGAACTAGTGGTGTGAGGTGAGGATTATTTCCACTAGTATGACTAGTATGCCAGCATGGAAACCTCTTATCTTGAACACAGCTGGGACCTCCATAGAGTAGCTAGTTCTGGAAGTCCTGAATAACATTTATTAGGTTGCATACAGGTCCAAGAGTATGTGAATAATGGAATTTTTGTCATTTCTCTAGGTGAGCTCCCGCTGTCTCTTGCGGCTTGCACTAACCAGCCCGACATCGTCCACTACCTGACAGAGAATGCTCACAAGAAGGCAGACTTGCGTCGCCAGGACTCTAGAGGCAACACAGTTTTGCATGCATTGGTTGCTATTGCTGACAACACTCGGGAGAATACGAAGTTTGTCACAAAAATGTATGATCTTCTGGTTATTAAAAGTGCCAAATTACATTCTGGCAGTAGCCTGGAGGACATACAGAATAATGATGGCATTTCTCCACTAATGATGGCAGCTAAGATCGGCAAAATAGGGGTGAGTATATATGTTGCAGGAATAATTTCGGAAGTAGGACCACTTAAGTGAGGGCTATGGAGGCTGCCATATTTATTTCCTTTTAATCAATACTGATTGCCTGGCAGTCCTGCTGATCTTTCATGCATCATCTGAATCACTCAGTCAAACTTCAGTCAAACATGATCTACACGCTTGTTCAGGGTCTATGTGGCTTCTCACAATGACCTCTGGTCCTCCACCGCAGCAGAGCCAGGTTATGTCTAATACAGGCACCCCCACACTTTGCCACCCATGCCATCATATGATACTGGGTGGTATTCTTCTTTAAATGTTCAGATCTCGTTCCCCCTTCCATTCCCCATATCTAGAAACCTTTACAGAGAGACATAAATCTAGCCATTTACGCTTAAGTGCATTAAATGTTATGTACATTACCTATTGGCATGGGAGTTCTAATTTAGAATCCTATGTCCGAGAAAGCCTTTTTGTAGATGTCTGAAGCACAGTGGAAGAAATGTGGAGGCTTGCATTTCCAATCAATTTGTCAGTTTGCCATCATTGAAACATTGCTGTTTTTTTAAAGTGATCCTGAGGTGAAAATAAACTGATGAGATAAACAATTGTATTTATGCTCCTACTCTTAAAAATGACTTTTTATTTATTTATTTATTTTTAGATTACACATGGTTTTATTTTATATGTAAAAATGTATAAACTACATTGAATGTTCTGTTGCCTCTGCTCAGTGCCAGCCTAATAAATGTCCCCATACTTAGAAAAATGTATTTTATCTCCCCCTGCTCTCTGAAGTTGTATTCTGCCAGGAAAACTTTTATGGTGTAATTTTGTTATCAGTGATGTTTACTATATTCTCGACAAGCTACTGCCAAGACAGAAGTTGTCATTTCCATGCCAAGAAATGACCGTATTTTTAGAATTATAAAACTCTCTGGACTGTAAGACACACCTAGGTTTAGAGGACAGAAACCTGGAGAAAAAAAATAGACTAAACCTGGTGCATTCATAGGCCAGGAGCATCTTGTAGATGTTCTCCCTCCAATTATGTCCTCCTCCTGTCCCCAGTATCCTTTCCCCAGTATCCTTCTCTTGCCCCCCAGTGTCTCGTGTGTGTCCTCTTCCTCTTCCCCCCTTTTGTCCTTTTCCTGTTCCCCCTTGTGTCCTACACCTTCCCCCCCCCCCTTGTGTCCTCCTCCTGTCCCCCAGTGTCCTGTATCCCCTTTGTGTCCTCTTCTCCCAGTGTCCTTTGTGTCCTCCTCCTGTCCCCCAGTGTCCTGTATCCCCTTTGTGTCCTCTTCTCCCAGTGTCCTTTGTGTCCTCCTTCTGTCCCCCAGTGTCCTGTATCCCCTTTGTGTCATCCTCCTTTCTCCCAGTGTCCTTTGTGTCCTCCTGTCCCCCAGTGTACTGGGTCCTTCTCCAGTCCAACAGTGTCCTGTGTGTCACCCTTGTGTCCTCCTCCTCCTCCTGTCCCCCAGTGTCGTGTGTTTCAAACTTAAGTCCGTCTCTGTTTCGCTTAGTGTCCTTCTGACCCCCAGTGTGCTGTCTCCCACCTTGTGTCCCCTCTGTATCCCCTTGCTGGGCTGTAATTAGCGGCAGTAGCCGCTTGTATCACTCACTTAACCAGAAGGTGCCTGCGGCGAACAGCATCTCCTCTCTCACTCCTTTCCCCTAGTACCTGCACTTCCTGGTCCCGTCATTCCGCATGTGACTGGCACTAGCGGGAAGGAGTTAGTGAGAGAGGAGCCGCTGTTTGCCACAGGCACCCTTGGGTTAGGTGAGTGACACAAGGGGCTACTGCTGCTAATTATAGCACAGCAAGGGAACACAGTGGTGGCACACGGAGGCGGACACTACACAGGACAGAGCGAGACACTCGGAGTACAGGGAGTCGGGTTGGCGGTTCATTATTGGCAGGCGATTGTTAATCGGGGACTCCCTGCATTTGGACTATAAGATGCAGGGACTTTTTCTCCCTACTTTTTGCTAAAGAAAAAAGTGCATCTTATAATCCAAAAAATATGGCAAACTCTTTCAGGCAGCAAAATAAAATGAGTAAAACCGCCTGGTTATTAAATATGTTTTGCACTGTACATACCAGTACACGTTTATCTCATTATGTCACAGGTCACCTCGAGAACACTTTAAAAGAAATGAAGTAATAAACTGCTTTGAATTTATTTTTTGTCCCACAGCATTATAAATAGTAAATACTAACAGTATTACATATATAAACTTCACCCACTGTTAAAAAGTGGATTGCTCAAATTCAGGCTACCACTATTGTAAAAATAAAAGCATGTGATTCTGAGAGGAGAGGACCTTACAGAGGTGCTCCCTGGAGTACTTAGGATATTGTAACCTGGAATGTGGCGGTGGTTGAAGAGATGGGGGGTGGGGGGGGCAAGGGTTGGGTGACACATTACCTATTAAGGTAGTAGGGGGATAAAAAAAGAAAGAAACCGCTTTGAATATATTGCACCCCTAGCATTATAAAGTACATCAAAACTACCTAGCTAAACCTCACCCACTGTTGAAGATGTCTGATGAGTGGGCTGATTCATCAAATTCAGGCTACCACCATCTAAAAAATGCAAGAACAGAAATGCAAACCGCATGCGATTTTTCTGCATTTGTGATTCTGGGACCCTCCTGAAGAGGTGCTCTCATGAGCACTTACGTTATTATTTCCTGGAACGACACAGTGGTTGGAAAGAGGGGGAGGAGGCAGAGGCTACAATAGGAGGAATAAAAAATATGAGGTGGAGAATGCTACATAAAAGATACGTTTACGTCATCTCCTGGGTTATCTTCTAGGAGATAATTTTCATATTCTATTTAAAATAACTTTAAAGCATTTTATAATTGAAAAAGTATCTAAAAGTTGGTGAAAAAGTAATCTCAAAATTATTTGAGTATCTCCTTGCTTGCAGGTGGTTTAAAGTGGACCCAAATTAAAAATACAAGGTTTCAGAAATAAAATCTATTTTCTAAATTATAATAAATAGCAACCTTTTTTTCCGCTGCATGATGACAAATCTAAAATATTTTACATTTATTGGAGAAACTCCTCCCTTCCTTTCATATTGCTTTGAAATAATCTGGCAAACTGGTGGAGTAGATGGTGTCCAGCAAAGGAGGAATTGCTGATGGCAGCCACCTGTATAGCCCTAGTTATGCAAAGAGGAGGATGAAAAGCAGGCACTGAAATGCTCATAGGCTTGAAGGAGTGTTTATTTATATTTGTATGTGTCAGAGTGGTGCAACTAAATATTTTGAATTAAAAAAAATGTTTGGTTTGGGTCCGCTTTAAAGGGCATTTTATGACCAGGTGTGAAAATATCACCTAGTAAAAAACTCAGAAAAAAGAATGAATTGCCTATGGGCAATGTGGGGTCCTTACAATGTGGGGTCCTTACTAATAGCCTCCTTATGTAAGGAGGCTATTAGTAAGGACCCCACATTTTATCTTGGATCAACTTCAAATACTAGAGTCAGTATTCCTGTTTAGAAAATTAGTACTTTACTGCTCTCTTGTGGTGATTGATCAAATTGCACTGTTTTAGCAGAGCTACCATATACAGGATTTTTTTTTTAATATATTTATACTGTATATACTAGTGAACAAACTTTTCTTACAAATTGTCACACTGACAAATTGCATAATTAAACAATATTTTTAAAAAGGTTATGTAGAAACCTACATTTTTTTTTCCTCGTTAGAAAAAAAGATGATTTAGCTGAAATTGTAGATAATTTTCTTGCAAGATTTTAAAACCAAAGTTTCTTCATCTACTGATATTATCTAAAGCTGACTTCATTCACTGATTACCTTAAGCTGATTTCATTCAGGCCCATCATGGTAGTATCTAAAGCTGATTTCATTCCGGCCCATAGTACTACCTACAGCTGATTTCATTCAGACACATGGTACTATCTAAAGCTGATTTCATTCCTGCCCATAGTACTACCTACAGCTGATTTCATTCAGGCCTATGGTACAACCTAAAGCTGATTTCATTCAGTCCCATCTACTGATATTATCTAAAGCTGACTTCATTCACTCATTCACTGATTACCTTAAGCTGATTTCATTCAGACCCATGGTACTACCTAAAGCTGATTTGAATCGGGTCCATGGTACTACTTACAGCTGATTTCATTCAGGCCTATGGTACTACCTAAAGCTGATTTCATTCAGTCATATGGGTGGTTCTCAATTTAGCAGAAAAGCCTCTACTTGAGTGGAAAGAGTGTTCTGTCTCCCGTCTTTTATGCTGTAACTTTTTCTTATTGAGGTCTCAGGAGCACACATCTGAAGGTGGCCACTAACGATCCAATTTCTAGCAAAAAATCGTTAGTGATCAGGAATTCTGATCTGATTGGTTGTAAATGATCTCAGTTGATAGGCAAAAGCCATTCTGAATATAAAAATAGTCGTCTTGTTGTTTGTGATAGGAAGCAACGATTGGTTTGTTGATGGGGTAGTGAATGATTTTTCTTCCGATCAGAATTTCTGATCGCTCAAACGATTTTTTGCTAAAATTGGACTGTTAGTGGCCACCTTTATGGAGAGCGCAATCCACCTCTAGCTCTGTTAGTATCTGTATGTACCGTATATACTCGCATACAAGCTGAATTTTTGACCCCCAAAGAGGGGGCCAAAAGTTGGGGGGTCGGCTTGTATGCGAGTCCTGTTCCGTGGTGGTCCGCGCCCCCCCCCCCCCCCTGCCCGCTCCCCCCGTGGCCGCCGCTGCGATTACCTGCTCAGCCAGCGGCCGCTTCCTCTAATCTGGGTTCCCCTCTCCATGCGTAATAAGTGTTTCACAGCAGCGCGCCCAGCGCTGCTGCTGTGACGAGGCAGAAAATAGCGGTTCCACTGGTAACGGTGATACACATCGCCGCTAAAGGAAGCCGTGCTCTTTCCTGCCTCCTGCCTCGTCACAGCAGCAGCGCCGGGCGCGCTGCTGTGAAACACTTGTACTCATGGAGAGGGGAACCCGGATTAGAGGAAGCGGCTGCTGGCTGAGCAGGTAATAGCAGCGGGGGGGGGGGGGGGGGAGCGGGGAGGGCGCTATACTGGACACTATCTACCTGTACTGGGGCACTATACTAGCTATACTGGGGCACTTTACTAGCTATACTGGGGCACTTTAATAGCTATACTGGGCACTATACTAGCTATACTGGGCACTATACTAGCTATACTGGACACTACCTACCTATACTGGGCACTACTTACCTATACTGGGCACTATACTAGCTATACTGGGCACTATACTAGCTATACTGGGCACTATACTAGCTATACTGGGGCACTACCTACCAATACTGGGCACTTTACTAGCTATACTGGGCACTATACTAGCTATACTGTGCACTATACTAGCTATACTGGGCACTATACTAGCTATACTGGGCACTACCTACCTATACTGGGCACTATACTAGCTATACTGGGCACTATACTAGCTATACTGGACACTACCTACCTATACAGGAAACTATACTAGCTATACTGGGCACTATACTAGCTATACTGGGGCACTACCTACCAATACTGGCCACTTTACTAGCTATACTGTGCACTTTACTAGCTATACTGGGGCACTACCTACCCATAGTGGGCACTATACTAGCTATACTGGGGCACTACCTACCCATACTGGGCACTATACTAGCTATACTGAGGCACTACCTACCCATACTGGGCACTATACTAGCTATACTGGGACACACTGGGGGGATCACGCGGCCTGCACCAATCCAGCATTTCCTACCCCTGGCTTATATGGGGGTCAATCATTTTTTCCTGGTTTTTAAGGTAAAAGTTGGGGGGATCGGCTTATATGCGGGTCGGCTTATATGCGAGTATATTCGGTAATAAGTATGCAGCAATTCATAGCCACCCATTGTACATACAGTAGATCTGTCTGATCCAAACAAGACCAAACTCCCAGGCCTTACCTTTTCAATTCATCAAACTGCCGGACCGTCATGGCAGCTTTGAAACATGGATGATCTCTCCTCTAGGTTGCCCTGCTTCCACTTGGTGCCTCCAGAGATAATTGCATCTTGAGAATATGTATTTGGCTACTACCGACTTCAAAACAACAAAAATATATCGTAGTTGGTCCTGATGAGTACTTGTAGGCAGAGGAGGATCAGCACAGTCAAGTACCATTCAGAATTCAGAATACCATTCATTCAAAAGGTCCAAATATATGGCTTATTGGCTTGTAAATTCCTAATCCAGGTTTATTGCTTTTGGTGCACTCCTTTTCACAATTGCTTTGTTTTCCATGTTTTATATATTATACTTTTTCAATTATAAAATGCTTTAAAGTTATTTTAAAGAGAATATGAAAATGATCTCCTAGAAGATAACCCAGGAGAAAACGTAAATCGCCTATATCTTTAATGTAGCATTCTCCCCCTATTTTTTTTATCCCTCCTATTGTAGCCTCTGCCCCCCTCCCCCTCTTTCCGACCACTGTGTCGTTCCAGGAAATAATATTGTGTAAGTGCTCATGGGATCACCTCTTCAGGAGGGTCCCAGAATCACAAATGCAGAAAAATCGCATGCGGTTTGCATTTTTGTTCTTGCATTTTTTAGATGGTGGTAGCCTGAATTTTATGAATCAGCCCACTCATCAGTAATCTTCAACAGTGGGTGAGGTTTAGCTAGGTAGTTTTGATGTACTTTATAATGCTAGGGGTGCAATATATTCAAAGCTAGTGGTGGTGGAATATACACAGGAGGTGAAACTATACCACACCACACGGGTGATACAGTATATGGTAGAAGAGTCCCTAAGTCAAACATCCTGCACGATGATCTATTTGTTTCTATTATTTCTCTGAGGTGCATTAAAGTGGAAGACCTGGATTAGAAGAATCAGGGAAAGGTTGCACTTTGTGGACTCCAACTAGTGGACTGTGAGGCAGTGCATTGGTTATTAATATTTTAAGGTTTTTTGATGTTTATGTGACATTGGACTTATGCAGCAGACCCACAGTATAAGTAAATAGGTTGAAGTGGTTTTTTGTATATGTTACGGCCAGAACCCGTAGTGTGGCCACTTCGCGTTCTGGCCAGCCACTTCGGGTTCTGGCCGGCCAATGTGCGAAGTGGCCGCAGCGCAGCGGCCAATGTTAGAAATGGAATGTTACGCCGTCTCGCTGCGGCCAAATTGATGACAAGTTGCTTAATTTAATGAAATATAGCCGGCGGCAATGTAATAGATGAAGCCGCCGGCTTTCGCACTGCCTCTCTCCTCCCCCCCCCCCCCCCCCCCCCGCCTCCTATACAATAAGTAGCAGCCGGCGGGGACACTCGTGTCCCGGGAGTCGTTCGTCGCGGCAGGGGAATCCTGACGTTCCTGCAGAGCGGGTGCTGGCAGAAGCAATGTCTGCAGCCTCCCCGCTCTGCTGATCTGCTGCGACGAACGACTCTCCGGCTGCATGTCCCCAGCTGCTACGTATATTGTATGGGAGGCGGGGAGAGGAGAGAGGCAGAGAGAGGAGAGAGGCAGTGCGAAAGCCGGCGGCTTCATCGATTACATTGCCGCCGGCTATATTTCATTAAATTAAGCAACTTGTCATCAATTTGGCCGCAGCGAGACGGCGTAACATTCAATTTCTAACATTGGCCGCTGCGCTGCGGCCACTTCGCACATTGGCCGGCCAGAACCCGAAGTGGCCGGCCAGAACTAGAAGTGGCCACACTACGGGTTCTGGCCGTAACATATACATGTTTTATATATACCAATCCTGCAAGCTGCTTTGTTGTTATTTCTCTCCTATTTGTACAGGTATCACTATATGGTCCAACACTACTAATACTCTGACTGCCTCTTTTACAGACCTTTCCTCCAACCTCCTTGTTTAAAGAGCTCTGCGTCCTCTGCTTTCTTCCAGTATGGAAGCATGTCAAACCTACCAGCTTGTATAACCGCTCTTTGTAGCACCAGTCACCTAAAGCCTTTTTATTTGGCAAAAACGTGACCACCATACTCATTCCCTATAGGGTCCAGTGACTGTTAGGCCTAGTGCACACCAAAAACCGCAATATAGCAGATTTTGAAACGCTTTTTCTTATTTTTCTGCAGCGTTTCAGCTAGCGTTTTGCGGTTTTGTGTAGCGGTTTTGGTATAGTAGATTTCATGTATTGTTACAGTAAAGCTGTTACTGAACAGCTACTGTAACAAAAAACGCCTGGCAAACCGCTCTGAAGTGCCGTTTTTCAGAGCGGTTTGCGGGTTTCCTATACTTAACATTGAGGCAGAAACGCATCCGCAATCCAAAATCTGCAGCAGCCCGGGAGTATGCGTTTCTGCAAAACGCCTCCCGCTCTGGTGTGCACCAGCCCATTGAAATACATTACCCTAGCGGATCCGCACCCGCAAGCAGATCGCAAACCGCAGCGGAAACGCTCCGGTGTGCACTAGGCCTTAAGGTTCATTACTACCAATTCATGCACCCAAGTACAAGTCTGAAGGCTCACTTGAACAACCAAGATTCCGACCAAGCTTCAGCCTCCTGAAATCCCATCTTTGGTCTGGTGGTGTTACTCCTCCCACCAAACACTTAAAGAGACTCTGTAACAAAAATTGCATCCTGTTTTTTATCATCCTACAAGTTCCAAAAGCTAATCTAATGTGTTCTGGCTTACTGCAGCGCGTTCTACTATCACCATCTCTGTAATAAATCAACTTATCTCTCTCTTGTCAGACTTGTCAGCCTGTGTCTGGAAGGCTGCCAAGTTCTTCAGTGTTGTGGTTCTGCTATGAACTCCCCCTTCCAGGCCCCTCTCTGCACACTGCCTGTGTATTATTTAGATTAGGGCAGCTTCTCTCTTCTCTCTTATCTTTTACAAGCTGGATAAATCCTCCTCTGAGCTGGCTGGGCTTTCACATACTGAGGAATTACATACAGACAGAGCTGTCTGCACTCTGCAGGAAGAAACAGCCTGACACTTCAGTGGAAGATAGCTGCAGGGGGAAAGAAACACACAAATGATCTCTTGAGATTCAAAAGGAAGGCTGTATACAGCCTGCTTGTGTATGGATGTATTTTCTATGTGTGGACATACTGTACATCAACCTACTTCCTGTTTTGGTGGCCATTTTGTTTGTTTATAAACAAACTTTTTAAAACTGTTTTTAACCACTTTTAATGCGGCGAGGAGTGGCGAAATTGTGACAGAGGGTAATAGGAGATGTCCCCTAACGCACTGGTATGTTTACTTTTGTGCGATTTTAACAATACAGATTCTCTTTAAGGCTCATGTCATGTCAGCACCAGTCTGTACAATGTAAGTTGACATTCCATGCTTCTACTGAGGAAACAAAAGTAACTACCAGTGGAAGCTAGCATTATTTCCTATGGCAGTCTTAAGGCTCATACACACATCAGACTATAGTCTTTTGGTTTGGAAAATGAAAGATCACAGACCAATCTTACCACCCTTCATGTAGTATGAGAGCCATACCTTCACAGTCTTTTCTATGGAGCTGAACTCCCCATCAGAAAAAAATCTTTGCAAGATGCTGCACACACTCAAAAGATCTGTAGCTGCAAAAGATCTGTTCCTACCAAAAATCCATTCCTGCAAATTGCAATGATAGTCTATATGAGATCTGCAGATCATCATACACACATGATTTAACTGACATTCATCTGCAGATCAAGCAATCATCCGCAGATCTGAAAATCCACCCTGGTGCATCTGATCTGCAGATGAATGTCAGTTAAATCATGTGTGTATGATGATCTGCAGATCTCATAGACTATCATTGCAATTTGCAGGAATGGATTTTTGGCAGGAACAGATCTTTTGCAGCTACAGATCTTTTGAGTGTGTGCAGCATGTTTGTGTGCAGCATCTTGCAAAGATTTCTGTCTGATGGGGAGTTCAGCTCCATAGAAAAGACTGTGAAGGTATGGCTCTCATACTACGTGAAGGGTGGTAAGATTGGTCTGTGATCTTTCATTTTCCAAAGACTATAGTCTGATGTGTGTATGAGCCTTAAGACTGCCATAGGAAATAATGCTAGCTTCCACTGGTAGTTACTTTTGTTTCCTCAGTAGAAGCATGGAATGTCAACTTACATTGTACAGACTGGTGCTGACATGACTGCATTTTAAAAAGGGAGTACAATAAAATAAGAAAAGTACAAACATTGACAGGTGCCCCATCTTACCATACATGCATATATAATCTCATTTATACTCTATAAATGTTTCACACTAACACACTGCTCCGTATTTACACTTTGCTGTCCTGAACCATTCATTCACTGCCACTCACAGTTAATTGAATTTTGACCTGGCAACATCGGTGCATCTGCATTTCCTTCTTCAATAGACCCCAAATGTACTCTTTTTTTTTTATTTTATTTAGTTTTTGTAAGTAGTTAGACTGGTAGTATGGCTAAATTGATGACTTTATTTGTAGATCTTTCAACACATAATCCGTCTAGAGATAAAAGATGAAGAAGCCAGGCACTTGTCTCGTAAATTCCGTGATTGGGCCTATGGACCTGTTTACTCCTCCCTGTATGATTTATCTTGCTTGGATACTTGCGGCGAGGAAGCCTCTGTGCTGGAAATCTTGGTTTACAATAGCAAGGTTGAGGTAAGAATAAGAAAATAGTTCATTTCTGTTTAGATGATGAGCACTCTGGCTAATGAAGCAGTAGCTCTGAAATGTTCCCAAGTCAGTCATAGCTTAGTAGCAGAAAGTTTTTGTGTGTAGGCATTTGTATGCATTAAAACCATTGCTCTCACAATCATATACCCCCTTGCCAGAGTATGATTTTTGGAAGTATCTGATTTATAGTTATTATTTTAGTTTGCCAAAAAATGCAGTTGCTTCATAAGGCAGAATATAAAGTTGTGGTAAACATTTTCTTCAGGTGAAAATACTTCAATCATTTTCTCCAATATTAATTTGGATCCGTTTTCTTTAAAAGCCAGTGACATTAATGACTTGAAGAATTTTTTTTTTTAGTGTCCCAACTAAACTATATATGTATATATAATGTGGGTTTTTTTTTTTGGGGGGGGGGGGGGGGTTGAATGGGCAGAAAACACAGAATGCTCAATGATATATCTTTCTCTCAACAGAATCGACATGAAATGTTAGCAGTTGAGCCCATAAATGAACTGTTGAGAGACAAATGGAGAAAATTTGGTGCTGTCTCTTTCTACATCAGTGTTGTCTCCTATCTAATGGCAATGATCATCTTCACGTTAATAGCCTATTACAGGCCAATGGATGGAAAGGTGAGTAGAAATAGTCTAACTATACCAGTAATACCCAGTTAAGAAGCCCCACCGCCAATCTACGTTTTCCTTCCTTCCGAGCCGCATACCAGCCCACCCTTGCAATACCAATAAGTAGTTTATTGCTGAATGTTAGAGCCCTGACTACTGCTACAAGTTGATTTGCTTCTCCCACACATGTAATCACTGTGGTATAAGTTTATATCAATGGCTGTACACATCCAGGTGCCCTAAAGGCATACGCCTATACTCATGGCTGTACGTTTGGTTGTATTTGGTGAAGGTGAGACATTAATTTGTCAGAAGTCACTGGCCCAAAAGCATACTTTTATTTTATCTTGGCTTGCTACATCCTTCTAGTAGCAATCTTAACTGTGACCTTTCTTTCCTGTTTAGCCTCCCTATCCATACAAGACGACTGTGGACTATCTCCGTTTGTCGGGCGAGATTATTACACTCGGTACTGGAATATTTTTCTTTTTATCCAATGTAAGTGCTTTATACCTCCCTGATTCCTCCCATGAGATTTAATATCTAAGCTTGCAAATTATTTGTCTATATGGTGCCATCACCCTATGTGGCGTTAGAGTGACAGCGGAGATTATCGGATACAGGTATAGTTATTACAGGTATAGTTATTATACATAGTAGAAATAAGTACTCAGAGTCCCTGCCCTCCCGAACATGCAAATTAAAATCGATATTTTATTAAAGAGGCCCGCGCAATGACATATAGAAAAAAATATAGATATATTACCCACTTTTATGTTAAATATTCTGGTTTCAGCACCAGAAACCTCTCCTATATGTATACATTGTTTTATATTGGTATCTGACCTCATGTTCCCAGTGATATTTTAGCCTAGGCTATGATGTTACAGCATTCTGCCCTGGAGGACTCTGGTTGACCAGATTTTTTTTTTTACGTGACCATTTGGGGATTTTAAATTGAGATGGACACTAGTCATAAGCTCAAATCTCACATAGCATTAATTTTGCAGTAAAATCCACAATTACAATGCGTAATGCCAGATTTCTAACCATTGCAAAATGAATTTCACATGAAATTATAATTACCATGTGTAGTTTTGTAGTAACTCTTAATTTCACAAAAATAGAATGGATTTTCACAAGGTGCACACTTTCGCAAATATGAGAACTTTCTTCAAAAATGTGTTTTCTCATGCCCGTTGACTTCAATGCAGTTGCGAAAAATCTATTTTGGCATGCTTGCCCATAAATTTTATCACATGCAAGAATGTTTTCCCCAGTGACCATAAACTTCAAGACATTTGGCGAAAACGTCTTTTCTCATGCCCATATATTTTCAGAAAAGTTCTCATGTGAAAGGAAAAATGGCCATGTGCACTTATCACTACTCAGTAGTCGCTTGTGAAAATTGGGTAAAAATTAAGATTACCCATGAAATTACAATAAGAATCTATTGTGGATTTTGACAGTCATCTAAAATCTGCTTACAGTCTGGAGCAGGCACGTGCAGAGGGGGGTGCTCTGGGTGCCCAGGCAACCCCCCCCTTTTTAAAATCTTCAAAAAAGGCCCCTCTCGTGCAAAATAAGCTCCGCCCCGACTGCTATAAGCCCCACCCACCCTCGGGAAGCTCTGCCCCCGCCTGGAACACTTTGAAGTAAAGAGGCCCAGACAGGAATCCTAGTGTGGCATACTGACCTCTCCCTCCACCTAGGACCCATACTGACCTCTACCTCCCCCTGCACCCATAGTGACCTCTCCCTCCACCTAGTACCCACAGTGACCACTCCCTCCCCTAGCACCCACAGTGACCTCTTCATCCACCCAGCACCCAAAGTGACTTCTCCCTCCACCTAGGACCCATACTGACCTCTCCCTTACTCAGCACCCACAGTGACCTTTCCCTCCATCTAGCACCCCCAGTAACCTCTCTCTCCCCCAGCACCCCCAGTAACCTCTCTCTCCCCCAGCACCCACAGTGACCTCTCCCTCCACCTAGCACCCACAGTGACTTCTCCCTCCACCTAGGACCCATACTGACCTCCTTCCTTTCCCAGTACCCACAGTGATATCTCCCATCCCATCACCTAGCACCCACAGTGACCTCTCCCTCAACCTAGCATCCACAGTGACCTCTCCCTCCCCCAGCACCCACAGTGACCTTTCCCTCCATCTAGCACCCGCAGTGACCTCTTCCTTCACCTAGCACCCACAGTGACCTCTCCCTCTACCTAGCACCCACAGTGACCTCTCCCTCCCCCAGCACCCACAGTGACCTCTCCCTCCACCTAGCACCCACAGTGACCTCTCCCTCCCCAGCTCTAGCAGTGATCCTGCCTACCTCAGCACCCACACTGACCTCTCCCTCCCCCAGCACCCACAGTGATCTTTCCCTCCCCCAGTGGCTACTCTCCTGCCCCCTGCAGCACCCACAGGGACCTCCCATCCCAAAAGCAGCACCAACAGTGATCTCTCCCATTGCCAGTGGCCTCTTCCAACACCCAGCATCCACTCCCTCCTCCAGTAACTACACTGACTATCCCAGCACCCACAGTCACCTCCCCTTCCTCCAGCACCCATACTGTTCTCTTCCTCCCACAGCACCCACAGTGAATTACCCTTCCCCCAGCACCCACACTGACCTCTACCACCCTTAGCAGCCACTATGCCATTCACAGCAGCACCCATAGTGCCCTCCCCTTCCTCCAGCACCCACAATGACCTCTACCTCCAACAAGACCCACAGTGACCTCCCTTTCCTCCAGCACTCATACTGACCTCTACCTTCCACAGCACCCACAGTTACTCCCCCCCAGCACGCACAGTGGCCTACCCTTCCCCCAGCACCCACACTGAGCTCTACCTCCCGCAGAAACCACACTAACCTCTACCTCCCCTAGCAGCAACTATGCCATTCATAGCAGTACCCACAGTGATCTCCCACCCCCTGCACCCACAACAATCCCACCAATATTCAGCACCCACATTACACTCAACCAGTAACCCCCACTATAGCAAGCACCCAGTACTTGCACCAAGCACCCGGCACCCAATACTCACATCCGGCCTCAATATGGCACTTAGTACTTGCATCAACCAGCCACATGACACCCAGTACTTGCACCCCTTCACCCTATAGCTGGCACCCAGTACTCACACCCACATGGCACAGTACTTGCACCCAGCCCCGACATGGCACTCGCTACTCACACCTGCACACCGCCTTCACATGGCACCCACTATCCGCACTCACATAACTAGTACTAGCATCCAAAGTACCTGCACTCAGAACCCACATAACACACAATGCCCACCCATAGCTAGCACCCAGTGCATGCATGGCACCAAGTATTCACACCTATGTGACACCCAGTACCTGCACCCAACACCCACATGCTTCATCTGCAGTAGTTCCAGTTGCACTAAGCCTCCACTTATTGCCCAGCACAAACACCACTCACATATGACATCCAGTACTTGCACCCAGAACTCACAAGGGACTGAGTACCTGCAATCTACACCTACATGATGGTTGATACACACCCATACAGCCAGAATCCACATGACACCCTGTGTCAGCACCCAGAACCCACATGGCACCCAGCATCTGCATTTAGCACCCACATGACAACAAATACCCCATTAGCCAGCACCCATCACCCATATGTCACTATGTACTCACTCCCAGTACCCGCTTGGCACTCAGTATTTGCACCTAAGACCAACAGTGGGCACCTATCACTGCTGATGTGAGGGTGGTGGCGCCAAAAGAGTTGGTTGAAAGGAGACACAAAGTCTGCCTGATACTGCTATAAAGGTGTGTGTGTGTGTGTGTGGGGGGGGGGGGGGGGGGTGTTTGGTGGTTAAAACTGCCTTATGCTTTCTGGAGAGGGGATATTACATACACAATTTAGCACAATTTATCGATTTCAAATTTGAGCACCACCCCCTTGAGGATCCTCTGCACGGCCCTGCCCCTTCCTGCAGCATCCACACTGACATCTACTTTTCCCAGCATCCACCCCTTCCCCTCATAGCTGGCACCCAGTACTCACACTCACATGACACCAAATATCTGCACCCAGGCCTGACATTGCACCCAGTACTCACACCTGCACACAGCTTCCACATGGCCCCCACTATCTGCACCAAGCACCCACTTAACCTGTACCCGCACCCAGAGTACCTGCATTCAAAATCCACGTGATGGCCAAAGCCCACCCATAGCCAGCACCCAGTACAGGCATGGAGCCAAGTATTCGCACCCATGTCACATTCAGTACCGGCACCCAGCACCCACATGACATCCAGTACTTGCACCCAGATCTTACATAGCACTAAGTACAATCAACACCCGCATGACACTCGATACCCACCCATAGCCAGAACCTACATGACACTCAGTACTTACACCCAGAACCCACATGGCACCCAGCATCTGCATTCAGCACCCACATGACAACCAATATCCCCTAGCCAGAAACGAGGAGAGTGGGAGGTAGTGGGGGGGGGGGGGTATGCAGGGGAAGACGTTGCCAGGCCCCTTTTTTAAATTTGAGCACCCCCCACTTAAGGACCCTCTGCACGGCCCTGGTCTGGAGCATCATTTAAAACTCAAAGATTTTTAGTTTTTTAACATTGCTAAGCATAAGGTAGCAGGATTGTCAAGCTAAGTAAACAAACCTATCTGGAGGCTGAGTATAAATATTATTTTAATTAATGCCACCATCAAAAAATGGCTAATATTTTATGGGTACTTGTGTATTTTTTCCCTTTAAAGATAAAGGACCTGTTTACGAAGAAGTGCCCGGGAGTGAATTCCTTGTTTGTAGATGGATCTTTTCAGCTGCTATAGTAAGTTTCCTGAACTCTAGTCTGCGTTTAGTCATCATTCACTGAATATATCTAAGTTTTTGCTCAAGGGTATTCTCTGACATTGTGCACGTTGAATCCTACCATACACAGCACATCAATTTCCAATAGATTCCAGAAAGGAATCTATTTAAAATCGAGCGATCCACAACATTGCACTGTTCGATGCAGTACAATGATATGGGCCATTGAACTACCAATCCTCTTGCTCTACCCCCAATCGTCTAATCAATACTTTCATTCAATTTTTTTTTTCAAAATTGATCAACGTTCGATCGAGCTTACTTTTTGGGGAATGTATTCGCCAAAATTGAGCAGATGAATTGAATCTGCAGGGAATCAAATGGGAAATTCAATGTATATGGGCACCTTACAAAGAGTCTGAAGCCTTAAAAAATTGCTCTTTTTATTTAACATTTATCTTCTGCACTATCACCATAGCTAAAACGCTGCATCCCCGCAGCAGAACGCTGTAATTAATGTTGCGGGGAGCGCTTCCGTGAAGAGACAGAACTTTTGGCTACAGCTCTGCCTTTACACGCATCCATCTGTGCGGATCGTCGCCTCTGCCCTCTTCTCTGTCTTCTTTTACTGAGAGGGGCGGGGGAGAGGTGGAGATACGTGTGGATTGACGCGCATGGAGGCAGAGCTGCAGCTTAAAGCTCTGCCTCCCCGGGCAGCAAAATCCATGACCAAGAAAGTCGAGGATTTTTGCTGGGGAGTTTGGGTTGATTTAGTTAGTGTTCAGCCATGGGGATGCAGCGCTTCCGTTAGGGCATTGATGTTAAAGAAATATTTAAAATAAAAACCTGTATTTTGAGAGACTTCAGAGTCTCTTTAAGTAGTTTTTCCTTTGGTCTGCCTGAACCTTAGAGTACCCAAGGCAAAACCTGAAAGAAATTACCTAGGAAGAGGCTTCCTGTGTCAACCACACACCCACTGTTGCCACACGTGGACCCCCAGAACATATGAGCTTGTCGAATATGTTATCATTGCCATGCCCCCTGCCGCGTAAGAGCGCGTTTGTATTGTGCCTGGCGCAAGTATGGCCCGGCCTGCGCAGTAAGCCAGAGTTGTTTGTGTAAGCCTAGTACAGCCCTGCTTGCGCATAAAGAGATGCTCGGCAGCAGTGTTGGGGGCGAAGAGGACACAGGAAGCCTATTCAGGATTCAGAGGCCTTCCTTTTCCTATGTAAATATCTGTTTTTTTTTTGCAGGTTTCACCTCAGGTTTACTTTAAGATAAAGCTCATTTATCCTGTTTGTTCATAAATATAAAGTGCACCCGAGCTGGCGGCAAAACTTAAAAAATAAAACCTACCTGATCCAGGGGATCAGGTAGTGCCGCTTACTGCTGCTCCTACAGCCTTCAATCTCTTGGTTTTGGTTTAAGAAAAAAAATGGATGCAACCCTGAGGTCATGACTCTTCAGCTCCGCTCTGTGCTCTGCAACGAAAGCACAGAGCGGAGCTGAAGCGGCATGACCTCAGGGTTGCGGCCGTTTTTTTTTATCTTAAACCAAAACCGTAAGAGGAGGGGAAGTGGCTAGAAGGGGCAGGGAGAGGCAATGCAGGGCTCTGAGGCGTCAAAGGGGCGTTCTTAGTGTCTGAGAGGGCGTCCTGCCAGGAGTCCCTCTCCTGAAAAGTACACACACACACTAAATGACTTGGTTGAGACGACCGTTAACGACTGTCTCAGACCAGAATCTAGTGTGTGTAGGAGGTCCCCACCCCCCACATTTCCTAAAGCACGAACTTCCTACTAAAGGTGCCCATACACTCGTCAGATTGGCAGCAGATAGATAAGAAATGCATCTGATGATCTATCTGATGCGTTTTTAGAACATTTTTTACCAGGATAGAATTCCAATAGATTTCAGTTTGAAATCTATTGAAATTCGATCTGATGGCATTTTTTTGCCATCAGATTTCCATTAAGGCCAATGCAAACTGATAAGCAATCTCATCAGATCGACCTAAATTTTCCACCCAGCCAGTTCGATGGAAATCCATCGAAATCGATCGAAATCGGCCATCGATCGGTCGATTGGCCAACCGATTTGCAAACGATCAATCGATCGATCGATCGATCGGGATCGATCGGTCAGCCAGAAAATCGTGTATCGAGTGTATGGGCCCCTTAAGCGATTAAGGCCCCGTTTACATCTGAAGTAACAAAACGTTTTGCTCGAGTGACTTTGCCGCAATTAGCATGGTAAAAATCCCTGGACACTTCCGCGATTTCAGAGCAATCGCGGTCAGCGCTTCATAAGCACTGCACCATGACTGCTGCAGAATTGCTCAGAAAGTACTGCAGGTAACATGTTTGCGATTGGAGCAATTAGTGGGGAATCACGAACTAATCACTTAAGTGTGATGGGCCCTTAGTCCCAATTACTATGGGCAACAGTAATTGGAATTGTTTACGTAGCTTTAGTTATTCCAATCCTGTTTTTTCTGCTAAGTGTAGAGAGCTGTAAAGATACAACCATCCGGCTTGTTAGACGCAATGCCGGCACAGCTACAATGGTATGCCAAGTAGATGTATGCCGGTCTACTTCAAATAGTGTATTAATTATTTAAGTATTGGGCAGGGAGCAATTTGGGGTTTATTTAGCACTCTTTAATTTAATATATGTCTTCGTTTGAGAAAGTGCAGCCTTTGTTATGAATGTCCCTATGTACAGAGAACCACAAGGTGGATCTACAGCAAACTAATTACTATCTCTTTTTTTCCAGCTTTATTTATTCAGTACTTGTCATTGTCTCTGCTGTCCTGTACTTGACTGGTATTGAGGCTTACTTGGCTGTAATGGTGTTTGCCTTGGTTTTGGGGTGGATGAATGCACTGTACTTCACTAGAGGCTTGAAGCTCACCGGAACATACAGCATTATGCTGCAGAAGGTGGGTAAAGAAAAATACTCCTGTTATGTTTGTATTACTACCTGTTGTATATTTGTCAATGGACATCATAGCTTGAGGCTGGCCTTGCCATTTAAATTTAACAATCTACAGTAAAATATCAATAACACAGACTGGGCTGAATTATATATAAAAAAACAAGGCTTTGCAACTGAAGGTTCCAAAAGTAGTCCTTTTTTTATAGCAACAGTTGCTAAGTCTAGGTTAGGTTGACTGGCAATCTCCACATTTATTCGTCACGTATCTCAGCCCCATTGTCCGATTTGGTTGGGCTTAGTCAAAGCAATATTTTGTAGTAATTTGGATTCATGGCCTCCCTGCCTTAGACTACAGCACTGTGTCAGTGGCTTGTAATGCAATTACAATATGTTAGTGTTATGCGTTCATATTACGTACATTATGTACTGTACATGCATATTTCTACAGGAATTACTTTATTAATAAAAATACGACTCTCAAGTTATGTCAAATTCTGCACCTCTGGACAGAATTTGTATTTTGTTGTATTGTTTTTGTCATTGCTGTGTAATATACCAACATTTTATTTTATTTTTTGCAAGTGAGTTATTATTATTATTAAGTATTTATATAGCACTGACATCTTCCGCAGCGCTGTACAGATTATAGTGTCTTGTCACTAGCTGTCCCTCAGAGGGGCTCACAATCTAATCCCTACCATAGGCATATGTCTGTATGTATCGTGTAGTGTATGTTTCATAGCCTAGGGCCAATTTAGGGGGAAGCCAGTTAACTTTCTGTATGCTTTTGGGATGTGGGTGGGAACTGGAGTGTCTGGGGGAAACCCATGCAGACGCTGGTAGAGCATACATACTGGTAGAGCATATACATACTCTATGCAGATCATGCCCTGGCTGGAATTCAAACCAGGAACCGAGAGAGCTAAGCGCTATGCCACCGTGCCACTTACCAGAGGTTACATACCACTGGCACTGATCTATGTGAAGCTGTATTGCATTTAGGTTGTGTTACTAGATGGGCTAATCACAGTGTAGAATAATTTTTTTTAATTTTTTTTTGCTCTTCATGCTTCTGAAAACCGCCAACGTACTTAGTGATTTTTTTTTTTCAAATTTCACCACATTTATTTCCATGTGGTTTCGGGCATATTTTTCTTTTCTTAATGCCGCGATTGCGTTTGCAGTATTCCAATTTTATTTAATTTAGATAAAAAGTTTAATCAGGGAAAGCGCAAGAAAATGACTGAAAACATGCAGGAGGGAGAATTCAATGATGGCGGCGACGGCAATGGAAATAGCGCACCAAGATTTCTATTATTCTGATGGCAGCGAGATTGGCTAAATGCATGTATTTAGAATATCAGAATAGAAAGCATGCAGTGGAAAATAGCGCTTACTATAGTAACTTTTTCTATTCATGTTTTCAATACCTCAGTTTAAATATTCCAAAGTTCCTGTGCTTGAATTGTTTCCCCCTCTCTGTTTTCTAGATCCTGTTTAAGGATTTATTCCGGTTTCTTTTGGTGTACCTGCTCTTCATGATTGGATACGCGTCTGGTAATTATTATTATTATCGATTTTATAGAGCGGCAACATATTCCGTGGCGCTGTACAAAGTAAGAACAACAAACGTGGGGTACATAATAATACAGACAATGGTATACCATACATCAAATACACTGGTACAAAATACAGAATTGGTAATTACAGTGACTAATGTAACATCCTACTACTATAATAAATGGGAAAGTTCGGATGTTCAGATGATTGGATGTTTGTCACTCGATCACACAAAAACGGCTGAACGGATTTGAATGAAATTTGGCGCACACATAGTACATTACATGGAATAAAGTAGGGATGGGACAAATCCACAATTTTTTCGAATCCGAATCTGAAAAGGTTCTCGAATATCTCAAACCTTTCGAATCCTGAATCTAACGAATCCTGCACATAAGAATTGTGCGATCCGTGGTATAGTTGCCCCTAGTATAAATAGCCAGGCATAGGTGCCCCCAGTACAGGTAGCCAGGCCTAGGTGCCCCCAGTACAGGTAGCCAGGCATAGGTGCCCCCAGTACAGGTAGCCAGGCATAGGTGCCCCCAGTACAGGTAGCCAGGCATAGGTGCCCCCAGTACAGGTAGCCAGGCATAGGTGCCCCCAGTACAGGTAGCCAGGCATAGGTTCCCCCAGTACAGGTACCCAGGCATAGGTGCCCCCAGTACAGGTAGCCAGGCATAGGTCCCCCCCAGTATAGGTAGCCAGGCATAGGTGCCCCTAGTATAGGTAGCCAGGCATAGTTGCCCTCAGTATAGATAGCCAGGCATAGGTGCCCCCAGTATAGGTAGCTTATGGTTCAGGTGCCCACAGTTTAGCTAGCGTAGCCAGGCATAGGTAGTCAGGTCAAGACAATATTGCGGGATATCAACCTGAAAGGTTCAAATTCTGTCTCGCCTATCTATACATATGAATCACAAAAGAACAAATTATAGGGAGCCTGAATTATTGCATTTATCAAAAATTTAATTTATCAAAATTTCATCACTTATTTTTCATGCCATAAGAACACCACCAGTTAAAAACAATTAAAAATCACATTCATACAGCAACCTACACCAGGCCGGCCAGGTTATTTTGAAGACTACAGGTGCACCTATATATCTATTGTTACCGGTATATTTATAGTGTGAGTCTTCAGGCCCCTTTAAATCCTGCACAGTTGCTGTATATGGTCATCCCAAAAGCATATCTTCAATCCACCCTTATATTTGTAGTGCCTCTATGAAAGTCTTTTCAATATAGAACACCCCCATTACATGTAGCAAGGGCTACAACACCCTGTCACGCCAGGCTTCAACCACAGCAGGTTAAACAAGTAATCCAGCATGAAGGACTTTGAGAACTGGCTTGCTTAGCAATGTCCTTTTTATCAGCTCCACAACTTGTCTAGATACCTCCATATATAGCTGGTACTCACGGGCCCTGACTGGTTAGCAGGGACTATCCATCTCATTCATTGGCTCCGTCCAGAGATCTGGGCTGCTAGGAGACCAAAACACCTTCTGAGGGGTGCCCGCACAAATGGCTTCCATCCGGAGCGAAGCCGGCGAGGGATGAGGGGCGGAGGTAGTCAGGTACAGTACATTGTGCCCCTCAAAGACAAACAGAATGCGAGTATAGTACTTTTCTTACTGTAGCAAGATGTCTGTGGTGGTCTCTGTCTTTGGCGGCAGCTTGTGTGAGGCTCAGGCGGCAGCTTGTGTGAGGCTCAGGCAACAGCGAGTATCTGGCTTGTGTGGGGCTTGGACTGCAGGCATTCATAAAGGGAGAAGGGTAGGAAAGGCTCATATGAGTTCAACCAAACCTTTTCGCAAAGAACAAGCACATGATAATCAAAATGACAGTATAGGTAGCTTCTGGTAAAGGTGCCCCCAGTATAGATAGCCAGGCATAGCTGCCCCCAGTATAGGTAGCCAGGCATAGGTCCCCCCCCAGTGTAGGTAGCCAGGCATAGGTCCCCCCAGTATAGGTAGCCAGGAATGGAATAGATCCCCCCAGTATAGGTAGCCAGGAATAGATCCCCCCCCAGTATAGGTAGCCAGGCATAGGTCCCCCCAGTATAGGTAGCCAGGCATAGGTCCCCCCAGTATAGGCAGCCAGGCATAGGTCCCCCAGTATAGGCAGCCAGGCATAGGTCCCTCCAGTATAGGCAGCCAGGCATAGGTCCCTCCAGTATAGGTAGCCAGGCATAGGTCCCCCAGTATAGGTAGCTAGGCATAGGTCCCCCCAGTATAGGTAGCCAGGCATAGGTCCCCCCAGTATAGGTAGCCAGGCATAGGTCCCCCCAGTATAGGTAGCCAGGCATAGGTCCCCCCAGTATAGGTAGCCAGGCATAGGTCCCCCCCCAGTGTAGGTAGCCAGGCATAGGTCCCCCCAGTGTAGGTAGCCAGGCATAGGTCCCACCAGTATAGGTAGCCAGGCATAGGTCCCCCCAGTATAGGTAGCCAGGCATAGGTCCCCCAAGTATAGGTAGCCAGGCATAGGTCCCCCCCAGTGTAGGTAGCCAGGCATAGGTCCCACCAGTATAGGTAGCCAGGCATAGGTCCCCCCAGTATAGGTAGCCAGGCATAGGTCCCCCCCAGTGTAGGTAGCCAGGCATATGTCCCCCCCCCAGTGTAGGTAGCCAGGCATATGTCCCCCCCAGTGTAGGTAGCCAGGCATAGGTCCCCCCAGTATAGGTAGCCAGGCATAGGTCCCCCCAGTGTAGGTAGCCAGGCATAGGTCCCCCCCAGTGTAGGTAGCCAGGCATAGGTCCCCCCCCAGTGTAGGTAGCCAGGCATAGGGTCCCCCCCAGTGTAGGTAGCCAGGCATAGGTCCCACCAGTATAGGTAACCAGGCATAGGTCCCCCCAGTAAAGGTAGCCAGGCATAGGTCCCCCCCCAGTGTAGGTAGCCAGGCATTGGTCCCCCCCAGTGTAGGTAGCCAGGCATAGGTCCCCCCCCCCCCCAGTGTAGGTAGCCAGGCATAGGTCTCCCCAGTGTAGGTAGCCAGGCATAGGTCCCCCCCAGTGTAGGTAGCCAGGCATAGGTCCCCCCCCCCAGTGTAGGTAGCCAGGCATAGGTCTCCCCAGTGTAGGTAGCCAGGCATAGGTCCCCCCCAGTGTAGGTAGCCAGGCATAGGTCCCCCCCAGTGTAGGTAGCCAGGCATAGGTCCCCCCAGTGTAGGTAGCCAGGCATAGGTCCCCCCAGTATAGGTAGCCAGGCATAGGTCCCCCCAGTATAGGTAGCCAGGCATAGGTCCCCCCAGTGTAGGTAGCCAGGCATAGGTCCCCCCCAGTGTAGGTAGCCAGGCATAGGTCCCCCCCGTATAGGTAGCCAGGCATAGGTCCCCCCAGTGTAGGTAGCCAGGCATAGGTCCCACCAGTATAGGTAGCCAGGCATAGGTCCCCCCAGTATAAGTAGCCAGGCAGGCTCCCCCACAAAAAATAAGTAGGCCGCCCGACCTCACGTAGGCCCGCACCCGACCCCACCCCCCTCATCCATGCACCCGGCAAGCAAGGTCTTCTAGGGCCCCCGGGCACTCCCCCGACATACTGTACCTGACCTGTCGCTTCTTCTTTCGCCCGTCCGTCCACGCCTTCAGCTCTTGCGACGTCCACGCCGGGTCTTCTCCGCGAGAGGGGCAGCGTCAACGTCATCACGCGGCGTGCGGGAGCGACGCGCAGATGGAACGCGAGGTCGGAGGTGGTCGTGATGACGTCACAAGCGGCGCAGGTAATGTATACAAAGCGACGCGTGCGACGAAATGATGCGGCGGGTTGCGCGGATTCGTCGGATTCGAATGCGCGCAAATGGCATGGGGATTTGAATCCACGAATCTCGAATCTTTCTTAAGATTCGATGGATTCGTGGATTCGCCGGATTCGAAGTACCATCCCTAGAATAAAGTATAGGATACTTTTTATTCCCATAACCAAAAAGACAAATACAAATTTCACTGGAAAATGTAAACTGCAGCCATTCTTACACTGTTACACCGGAGGTGTGTTTAGCTTCTAAGGGTACAATGGTTAATTTGCATATATTCAGCAGTGATGCAATGGGAGACATCTCAAGCTCACTCCAACCTGAATTATCGCAAATTCTTTCTGTTTTAAGAAAGCAAACTTTTGTTTTTCTTAACATCTTAGTAAGGGGGCTTTTAGGACCATTGTAGTCCCTTACACACCCCAATGAGTTCTGGGTCACCATGAGCTCGCTGGTTAGTCTGTACCTCTCGGTGTTACAAGCCCTACTGCATAGAGCCAAATTAATTCATGCCATGCACTGATGAGGCTCAAACAATCCAAAACAGTCTGTATGCATATTGGATTATTATGGCTCTGTACAAATTAACAAGCTGACACATCATTGCATTCCAGCGGTTCTGGAGGTGTGTTTAGCTTCTAAGGGTAACAATGGTTAATTTGCATATATTCAGCAGTGATGCACTGGGAGACATCTCAAGCTCACTCCAACCTGAATTATTGCAAATTCTTTCTGTTTTAAGAAAGCAAACTTTTGTTTTTCTTACACTGGTAATGGCAGGGTTCTCAAACTTTGCACAGTTGGTCGTTGGGTTTATTATTCAGAAAAGTGGTTGGAGCCTATAAAAGCCAATCAAAATTCACCTATTGATTTTCAAGGGGAATATTTACATTTCTGCCATTCTTGCACGGTTAATGGCATAAGCCTCAAACCTGTTATAGTTGATCATTGGGTGACTTGGGTTCAATTTCAGAAAGGGGGTGGAGCCTCAAATAGCCAATCAGATTTGTTTAATAAATTTTACTGGAAAAATGTAAACAGCAGCCATTCTTACACTGTTAATGGTAGGGTTCTCAAAGTTTGCACAGTTGGTTACTAGGTGACTGGGATTAATATTCAGAAAAGTGGGTGGAGCCTACAAAAAACAATCAAAAATTACTGATTGATTTTTCAGGGGAATATTTCATTGCTGCCATTCTTGCACTGTTAATGGCACAAGCCTCAAACCTGGTACAGTTGATCATTGCGTGACTGGGGTTTAAATTTATATAAGGGGGTGGAGCCCCAAACAGCCAATCTGATTTGTTTCATTTTAATGCAGGTTATTGATGCCAAAGACCGCAAAGCTCACAAACCTGGTCATTGAGTAATTGCAGCCAACACCAGCCAAATACATAATCGGGCAATGCTGGGTCATCAGTAGGCGGAGACGAATACAAATTTCACTGAGAAAATGTAAACTGCAGAAATTCTTACACTATTAACCACTTCCCAACTGAGGGGTTTTACCCCCTGACCACCAGAGCAATTTTCACCTTTCAGCGCTCCTTCCATTCATTCGTCTATAATTTTATTATTACTTATCGCAATGAAATGAACTATATCTTGTTTTTTTCGCCACCAATTAGGCTTTCTTTAGGTGGGACATTATGCCAAGAATAATTTTATTCTAAATGTGTTTTAATGGGAAAATAGGAAAAAATGTGGGAAAAAAATTATTATTTTTCAGTTTTCGGCCTTTATAGTTTTTAAATAATGCATGCTACTGTAATTAAAACCCATTAAATGTATATGCCTATTTATCCCGGTTATAAAACCGTTTAAATTATGTCCCTATCACAATGTTTGCCGCCAATATTTTAGTTGGAAATAAAGGTGCATTTTTTTCAGTTTTGCGTCCATCCCTAATTACAAGCCCATAGTTTATAAAGTAACAGTGTTATACCCTCTTGACATAAATATTTAAAAAGTTCAGTCCCTAAGGTAACTATTTATGTATTTTTTTTTAATTGTAAATTTTTTTTTTTTTTTTAATTACAAAAAAAAAAAAATTGGGGAGTGTGGGAGGTAAGGAGTTAATTTTTTGTGTAAAACAAGTTTATTTGTGTGTAAAAAATGGTTAGGATGTAGTTTTACTATTTGGCCACAAGATGGCACCATTACCAATTTGTTTCATACGACCTGCAAGCGTCCTTCTGGACTCTTGCAGGAAGTAGAAAGAGGCTGGGACTTTGTTATTTTTTCACAATGATCGGGCTGCTCAGCCGAGCGGCAGCAGATCATTGCGGGGCTGAGATCAACGAACGGGAATGGATTTTCCCGTTCATTGATCTCCGGGCGAGCGGGCGGCGGCGTGTTTACTAGCGGCGGGCGGCGTGTTTACGAGCGGGAGCGCGGACAGCGGCGGGAGTGCGCAGAGTACGGATTTCTCCGTCCCTGGGGGTGAAAGGATGGAAAAAGGGGCGGAGAAATCCGTACGCGCGGGGGTAAAGTGGTTAATGGTAGGGTTCTCAAACTTTGCACAGTTGGTCACTGGGTGACTGGGATTAATATTCAGAAAAGTGGGTGGAGCCTACAAAAGTCAATCAAAATCCACCCATTAATCTTTAAGGGGAATATTTAATTGATGCCATTCTTGCACTGTTAATGGCACAAGCCTCTTGCACTGTTAATCACCTGTACCTGGTACAGTTGGCCATTGGGTGATTGGGATTGAGTAACGGGAGTAATAGAGGCGCCAAACAAGTATAAAATAGATTAAAAACCGTCTAAAAGGAGGGAAATGGGTGGAGAACACATATGTAGGTCAATCTGTGGCCAGAGCGCCTCTATAACCTCTTATAGAGGCGCTCTGGCCACAGATAGACCTACATATGTGTTCTCCTTGTTATATTGCCTGATGAAGCGGGATGTTTGCCCGTGAAACGCGTTGCATCACTATTGGAGAATTGTTTTAATAAATAGAATTATAAATCCTATGGCTATATTAGCCTGGTCATTTGCATCTGGGGGAGTTGAATCCAACCATTTCCCTCCTTTTAGATGGTTTTTAATCTATTTTATACTTGTTTGGCGCCTCTATTACTCCCGTTACTCAATATCTTAGTCCACCCTTGGTGGAGGGGTGTATCCCCATTCTTCCTATCTATAGAGAGCGACTTTTTAGACCTGAGTGGGGTCAGGTTACAATTCTCCCCACCTGCTGTATCAGTGGTTGCCTGTGTGGTAACCCTGACTTGTGAGTATAACTTTTATTTCAATATATTCCCAACTTTTCAAAAAATACTACACCAGATTTGGCTCTCGGTTTCTCTTTCTTGTCCTTCTATTGGGTGATTGGGGTTCAAATTCAGAAAAGGGGTGGAGCCACAGCCAATCAGATTTATTTTATTTCAATGCAAATTATTGATGCTAAAGACCGCAAAGCTCACAAACTTGGTCATTAAGTAATTTTGTGTTAGGGTTAGAAAAAGTGGGCGGAGCTAACACCAGCCAAATACATACCTGGGCAATGCCGAGTCATCGGTGGGCGGAGACAAACACAAATTTCACTGGGAAAATGTAAACTGCAGCCATTCTTACACTAATAATTGTAGGGTTCTAAAACTTTGCACAGTTGGTCACTGGGTGACTGGGATTAATATTCAGAAAAGTGGGTGGAGCCTACAAAAACCAATCACAATTCACCTATTGATTTTCAAGCCAAATATTTAATTGCTGCCATTTTTGCACTGTTAATGGCACAAGCCTCAAACCTGGTACAGTTGATCATTGGGTGACTGGGGTTAAATATTTAGAAAAGGGGTGGGGCCACAAACAGCGAATCAGATGTGTTTCATTTCAATGAAAATTTTTCATGCCAAAGACCACAAATCTCACAAACTTGGTCATTGACTATTGACAATTGTGTGTTAGGGTTAGAAAAAGTGGCCACAGCCAAATACATACCCGGGAAATATTAGTACATCAGTGGGTGGAGAAAAATACAAATTTCACTGCCAGAATGTAAACTGCAGCCATTCTTACACTGTCTGTCAATGGCAGGGTTCTTAAACTTTGCACAGTTGGTCACTGGGTGACTGGGATTAATATTCAGAAAAGTGGGTGGAGCCTACAAAAGCTAATCAAAATTCACCTATTGATTTTCAAAGGAGTGGAGCCACAGCCAATTAGATTTATTTAATTTCAATGCCAATTATTAATGCCAAAGACCCTCACCATCCTCGCACTCACTGAGACATGGCTCACCCCCTCTGACTCTGCCGCAGAGGCTGCCCTCACATACGGGGGGCTTCACCTCAGTCACACCCCCAGACCAGACAACAGGACCGGGGGAGGGGTGGGTCTGCTCCTCTCCCCATCCTGCACATTCCGTGTCCTCACTCCACCTTCCTCCCTACAATTCACATCATTTGAGGCCCACACTATCCGCCTCTACAATCCCCTCCCAGCCATTGTTGCAGTCTTATACCGCCCTCCGGGCTCCACACGACAATTTCTCGACAACCTTGTCTCCTGGCTCCCACACATCCTCTCCTCTGACCTCCCCACCATCATCCTCGGGGATTTCAATATACCCATCAATGAACCCAAGAACTCTGTTGCGACCCGGCTACTCACCATAGCCAACTCACATGGCCTAGTACAACACACCAACGCCCCCACTCACACTGCACGTCACACTCTCGACCTTATATTCACTAAATCCACCACCATTGCAGACCTCGACATCGCACCATTTCCACCCTCAGACCATTACCTTCTCGCCTTCAACCTCCTCACGGAAAGCACCTCCAAACTACCCGCCCACCCACCTGGTCGATGGCAGCGAGACCTACGCAAGCTCAACCCTGGCGTCCTTGCTGACTCCCTCCATGGCCTATCCTCCACTCTCCCCACCCTAACCTGTCCTAATCTTGCTGCAGCTCAGTATCACCAAATTCTCTCATCAGCCCTAGAGAAAGCTGCTCCACCAATATTCCGCCGCAACCGACCCCCTAACCCCCAGCCCTGGCGCACTACCCATACTCGCAACCTCCAGAGGGAAACACGCGCCACTGAACGAAAATGGCGGAAAACTCGACTAAACCAGGATTTCCTACAGTACAAAGACTAACCTGCAACAGTTCCACACTGCCCTTGCTCATGCGAAGCAGGAATACTTTACCAAGCTTATCGGAGCACAAGCTTCCAATCCCCGGCGTCTTTTTAGCACCTTCAACTCCCTGCTTAAACCCACCCCCCCACCTTCTGTTTCCTCCCTCTCTGCCACAGATTTAGGCACCCACTTCACCAACAAAATAGTCTCCATCCGTCAGGAAATATCCAATCTTCAATCTTCACCTCCCACCCGCTCACAACCTACTCCTTCTCCACCCTATCCTCCCCTCACCTCCTTCACTCCTACTACCACTGAGGAGGTCAACCACCTACTGCAGACTTCCCATACCACTACCTCCCCCCTTGACCCTATCCCTTCTGATCTACTTCAGCCTCACTTCACGGATCTGGCCCCAGTCCTCACTACCATGTTTAACCTCTCCCTATCCACAGGCACCTTCCCCTCAGACTTCAAGCAGGCCACTGTACTGCCTCTGCTCAAGAAACCCTCCCTCGACCCCTCGCTACCCTCCAACTACCGCCCGATCTCCCTCCTCCCCTTCGCCTCAAAACTCCTTGAGCGTCTGGTTCACAAACGCCTGACCCAGTACCTCAATGCCAACTCACTACTAGACCCACTGCAATCTGGATTTCGGCCTGCCCACTCAACCGAAACGGCTCTCACCAAAGTGGTCAATGACCTTGCCTTAGCTAAAGCTGAAGGTAAATACACCATTCTCCTCCTCCTTGACCTTTCAGCAGCTTTTGATACAGTAGATCATCCCCTACTCCTCCAGTCCCTCCAATCCATGGGCATTCATGATCTCGCCCTGACCTGGCTTTCATCCTACCTCTCCAACCGCTCCTTCACGACCTCCTTCAATGAGTCCTCGTCCACCCCCAACCACCTCTCAGTGGGAGTCCCCCAAGGCTCAGTCCTTGGCCCCCTACTGTTCTCCCTATACACATCCTCCATTGGCAAGGTTATCTCCTCCATGGGTTTTAACTATCATCTGTATGCAGATGACACCCAAATCTATCTCCACACCCCTGACCTATTCACCACTACCATGGACAAGGTCTCCTCCTGCCTATCTGCCATATCCTCCTGGATGTCCGCTAGGTTCCTAAAACTAAATCTAGACAAAACGGAATTTATGATCTTCCCACCCCGGTCATCCCTGGACCTCCCAGATGTGCAGGTCACTGTTAACCACACTACTATTCACCCTACCTCTCAAGCCCGCTGTCTGGGTGTCACCCTGGACTCCGCACTCTCCTTCACTCCCCACATCCAAAACCTCACAAAGTCCTGCAACTTCCACCTTCGTAACATCTGTAAGATTTGCCCTTTCCTGACCCCTGCCACCACCAAACTCCTCATCCATGCCCTCATAATTTCCCGCCTCGACTACTGCAATGCCCTTCTGTCTGGACTCCCTAAGACCCGAATAGCCCCACTGCAGTCCATCATGAATGCGGCTGCCAGAATTATCCACTCCTCCCATCGCTCCACCAGGGCGGCTCCCCTCTGTGAATCCCTCCACTGGCTTCCTATCCAGTCCAGAATCAGATTCAAGATATTGTGTCTGACCTACAAATCCATCCACAAAACCTGTCCAACCTACATTTCTGATCTTACTCAGAGATACACACCAAGCCGCTCACTCCGCTCCTCCAATGAACTTCGCCTGACCGTCCCCCGCATCACCCAGTTCCATGCACGCCTCCAAGACTTCTCAAGAGCCGCTCCGACACTATGGAACTCCCTACCTCCACCCATTAGGGCAGCCCCCTCCTTCAACACCTTCAAGAAGGCCCTCAAAACTCACCTTTTCACTCTTGCCTACCACCCCTCACAATTGCTCTAAACCCACAGCCGAACTCTGGTCCCCTACCTCTCGTGTCCCTACCTCTTCCTCTAGATTGTAAGCCTTTGGGCAGGGTCCTCACTCCTTTTGTGTCCTACCTGATCATGCACCTCTATTACTGTGCACCCATGCTATGCATTTGAGTGAACCTAACTTGCCTAACTCCATGCTCCCATCCAGTGACTGACTAAGCATTACCTTGTACTCATACTGTGCTGTGTGATCTGGTTTTCTTGTATTCCTGTATTGTCATATTGCTGTTTGTCACCCCTAAATATTGTCTGTAACCTAAATTAATGTCCAGCGCTGCGTAATATGTTGGCGCTTTATAAATACAACAAATAAATAAATAAAGCTCACAAACTAGGTCATCATTGAGTAATTGGCTATCATTCATAAAGCATTTCCGCATGCGGAAATGCTTAAAACAGCTGACTTTACCGACCAGTTAGCAAAGTCAGCATTCATAAAGGCTCTTTCCGCATGGAAAAATGACACTACCGAGCAGAGTGATAAATCACCGCCTTGTGCGGTGATTATCGGTACAAATGTAGCAAAATGTTCATTCATAAAGATCACCGCAAGCGGTGTGAGGTCGGGAAGTACCGCTCCCTCTGATGTGGCGATACCAATGTAAGTGAATGGAGACACACAGACCTCCCAGGCAGCTGCAGCAGAGCGGAACACGGAGAAATGTATCAACTCGACAGCTTCCGTGTCTCCGCAAGCCTACCGCCTGCCTACCGCCAGCTTAGTTCGGGGAATCTCCGCACTACTTCCGCACATGGATACTTTTTTATGAATGCCCACCCAGAAGTCTAAAAATCCGCCAGCGGTGTTTTCCCGCACTGATTCTCTTTACGACAGCCTGTTCATGAATGATAGCCAATGTGTGTTAGGATTAGAAAAAGTGGGCAGAGCTAACACTAGCCAATTACATACCCGGGCAACGCCGGGCGACAAGCTAGTGATGAATAAAATGTAGAACAGATTGCAAGGTGAAATTAAATAAATTCCAAGACACAAAAGGGTGAGAGAGCCCTGCCCTTGAAAGCTTACAATAATACAACATAGTCCTTCTCAGAAAGTCCTACTCCTGTGGCCAAGCTGCTGCAATCTGAATTCCTGTTTTTAAGAAGAACTAAGAACTACCTCTAAACTGCCTTCATGAGATAACTTCAAAATACTTTCAGAAAATATATTGTTGAGTTAAATTAATTTTTATGGCTTATGGCGACACACATGGAAGAATGAAGAAATATTTATGTATATATGATTCTTCTAATTAACACGCCATAGATGTCAGTGGTGGGGGGGGGGGCTGGTACAGATCCAGTATGCCATCCACTAACCCTCTGTGCTACTCCTTTACCTGGAAGCTACCGTATATACTCGCATATAAGCCGACCCGCATATAAGCCGACCCCCCAACTTTTACCTAAAAAAACAGGGAAAAATGATTGACCCCCATATAAGCCGGGGGTAGGAAATGCTGGATTGGTGCAGGCCGCGTGATCCCCCCAGTGTGTCCCAGTATAGCTAGTATAGTGCCCAGTATGGGTAGGTAGTGCCTCAGTATAGCTAGTATAGTGCCCAGTATGGGTAGGTAGTGCCCCAGTATAGCTAGTATAGTGCCCAGTATAGCTAGTGTAGTGCCCCAGTATAGCTAGTATAGTGCCCAGTATAGCTAGTATAGTGCCCAGTTTAGCCAGTAAAGTGCCCAGTATAGCTAGTAAACTGCCCAGTATAGCCAGTAAAGTGTCCAGTATAGCCAGTATAGTGCCCAGTATAGCCAGTATAGTGCCCAGTATAGCCAGTATAGTGCCCAGTATAGCCAGTATAATGCCCAGTATAGCTAGTAAATGGCCCAGTATAGCCAGTAAAGTGCCCAGTATAGCCAGTATAGTGCCCAGTATAGCCAGTATAGTGCCCAGTTTAGCCAGTATAGTGCCCAGTATAGCCAGTAGAATGCCCAGTATAGCCAGTATAATGCCCAGTATAGCTAGTAAAGTGTCCAGTATAGCAAGTATAATGCCCAGTATAGCTAGTAAACTGCCCAGTATAGCCAGTAAAGTGTCCAGTATAGCAAGTATAGTGCCCAGTTTAGCCAGTATAGTGCCCAGTTTAGTGATCCCCGTCCGCCCGCAGCTCCCTCCGCGGCCGCCGCTGCTATTACCTCTTCAGCCGGCGGCCGCTTCCTCTACTGCGGGTGCCCCTCTCGCTCTGCTCGCCGTCTATCACAGCAGCGCGCCTCGGCGCTGCTGCTGTGACGAGGCAGGAGAGAGCGGTTCCCCTGGTAACGGCGACGCCGTATATAGACGGCGAGCAGAGCGAGAGGGGCACCCGCAGTAGAGGAAGCGGCCGCCGGCTGAAGAGGTAATAGCAGCCACGGAGGGAGGGGGCGGGCGGGGGGCGCCGCGGACCACCACCACCACAATAGAGACTCGCATACAAGCCGACCCCCCAACTTTTGACCCCCTTTTTGGGGGTCAAAAATTCGGCTTGTATGCGAGTATATACTATTTGTATGTATAATAAGTGGTGACATGTTCGCCCTTTTTGTTAACCTATGCATTGTACATAGCACGGTTTTTATCACCATTATGGTTTAGCACAGGTTAATGCACATAACACAGTATGGCAGTAACAAAGTCCCCCTCCCCCATTGCTAGAATACAGGAGGATCACAGTCCATCTGTCATATGACCTCTCCTTCACCATGGAAATTAAAGCACTTTGTATTTTTTAATTTAAATAAACATAAAGATCAATTAGGGAAGCTGAGGGAGGCATTCTCCAGACTTCGTTTAGCTGAGCTTTGAGTTCAGCATTAAAACCTTGCAAGCACATTAATCCAGGTGTTTAGTTTCTGAAATCTGCTAACGTGTAAACTGGTCATTATTCCAGCTTTAGAAATGAAGATAACACTGGTAGTGAATAATATTTGGGGATCCAAGGGGATCTATGGGGTAATGTCTATTCCAGGTGATTTTTTTTTTTTCAGTAAACCAAATTTTTAAATGCCAGAGTTTTGTTTAAAATTGGACTTCTACTTTAAAGAAACAGAGATGCTCACCAGCTTGAAGCCCAATAAAAAAAAAAATCTCTGGAGTTGGAAAGTGATGAATCTTTTTAAAGCGAAAGTCTGTTATTTCCAATATTGAAAGCTAAAGTCCTGTGTGAAAAAGCCTTACATGTGTTGGAAAAGACAGAACCGACTGTGGGCAATGTATGCTGCCATTGAAGAGTTTTGGGTGAATACTTTACACTGCTAAACCCAGGGCCGTTGCTAGCCCCAAAGATCAGTGGCATGTGCCCCAGATTTATTCTTGGGTGCCCCGAATGCCCCCCAGGCAGAGTCAGCTGTGGTGCCTCAATGGCGGGAATGCTGGGAGCTGTGGTGCAGCAATTGGGAGTATGCTTGGTGCTGTGGTGCCTCTATGTAGGCATATTGGGTGCTGTGATGCCTTTATGGGGGCATGCAGGGAGCTGTGGTTCTTCTATGGGGCATGCTGGGAGTTGTGGTGCCTCAATGGGAGGCCCATGGGAGCATGGGAGGGGGCCACTAGAAGGTCAGGGACTGCTATGGGGTAACTGCCAGACAACCTGGCAGCAGGCCAGCCCACCCAGCAGAAAGCCAAACCAGCCAGCACAGAAGCCAGGTAACTCTGCCTAGTTATGTTTAATTGACACTGCCTATTTATGTGATATGCTGCATTTTTTTTTTGTATTAATGGAGAGGGGGCTTCATCCAACATTTTGCTGGACAGGCCTACCGTACTTTGACCACTGTTAATTTTATGTGAGTTTGGCTCCACCCATGACCACACCCACATTCTAGTGCATGCCACACCCATTTTCCATCTAGAGGCCCACAATTGCCCCGGATCGCTTAGGATCCTTACAACGCCCCTGGCTAAACCCCTAAATTCTAAGGTGTTGGACTGTTCACTCTGTTCCATCCATCCAGCAGAATCTTTATGAGCTGGAAAGCAGACTATGGACCATTAGTGCGAAACAATGGCAGGGTTCAGGGGCATAACTACAGAGAAGCAGCCCCTGCGACCACAGCTAGGTTTAGTGCTGAAGGTAAGCTAACTTCAATTTGTCACTGATAGCGTTAACAACCCTGATAAATGTACCTGAAAGGCCTCTTTCACAGATGGTCATAAGGTAACCATAGATATGATACTTTGGTTAAAGTGACCGTCTGCTCCCCAGATGATTTGTTACACTTCATAAAATATAGATTTCAGCAAGAAACCACTGAGACAGGTTTACTTTAAAGGATCTGTGTAGAAACCATTTTTAAAGGACATCAGTCACGAAAAAGCTGAAACCTAAAACTTTATTCATTGGTGAGTAATAAAATAGTGTATTAGGCAGTGTTATGGCTACTGTAAATGACTCCCTATTTTGCAAATAAATGCCTTATAAAGACATGGAAATCCAGTTTGACTGACCTGGGTTAAACTAAGTACATAAATTTCACTTGCACAGCTTTATTCAATTCTCTCAGTAATGGAGTAAGATGAAATTGGGCACTAGGCAAGATAGTAGTTTTTGCTCACCGCTGATGGACAACTGGCTTTTCTAGTAAGATTTAGTGGGGGCACTCATCCACCAGGCCCCTAATATTCTTTCTCCTGGTCCTAGGTTTGCCTTGCGGATGATCCAGCTCTGAGTTCTTATGGCCAATACTCACGGGCTTCAATTGTCGCTGCAACACGCGGGGCACGCATGTTGCGGCGACAGGTCGCCCGTGAGTATGCGCCGTCGCACGGGCGCGCACCCCAAACTGTCACCCGTCGCTGATGTCGCCAGGCGATTGGTGCGGTCAATCGCCACTCCGCCGCAACTGTCGCTAGTCCGCGTGAGTACGCGGACTAGCGACAGCAACCTCAATTGAGGTATGCGGAGCTTCCGGCAGAGGGAGGAGGAACGTCGGCGACAGCTTCCGTCGCGCCGCTGGTCCCTCTTCCGCGTGTGTACGCGGAGGGACCTGGCGAGGAGCTGTCGCCGGCCTGTCGCCCACACGCTCACGTTTGCTGGCGACAGGCCACTTTTGCAGCCCGTGAGTACGGGCCATTAGAATAACATTCCTTCACACTTAGTTTAACCCTAGTTCGTGCTCCTTCCCGTGCCCTGGCCATTAGAAGTGTCTGTAAAGCTGTTCCCTCTTGAGCTGAGAACGGACATTCTTTGTCCTTTCTCTGCTCATCACGAAATGGACAGTGAACAGCCTTTATTTTATATATAGGAGCTGTTCACTCTTGTCAGTCTGCAACAGATCCGTGAGATCCATTGTGGTAAGTGGACTGTACAGTCCCCGATAATACCAGGCCAAGCAGATGAGTGGCCCCAATATAGCTTATGGGGGTTACACATCTGCCTCGGACTACAACCAGATCACAGGGAACCGTGTTCCCTACTGATTTAGTGTGAACCAGGACTCGTGATCTGCCAGTCTAAATATCATAATTATTAAACTAAATTTAAATTTAAAAAGTGCGTACATTTAAGTAAACCTAACACTATTCAATATAATACATCATTAGTCTTATTTTTTTACTTTTTTACGACTGATGTTCTTTAAATGAGTTTCTTAAAGAATCCTGCTGTGTAACCTCTATGCTTCCCATAGTCTGTTAGTAAATGTAACCATTTATTTCCAATGTGGGTTTAAAGAATTGTTAAAATTCCATATTCCCTGATGGTTTTGAAGGAAATTGGCAATAGTTCTAGTAGGATAAAAGCTAAGCATAGTTATTTTAGGTTTGTAAATGCTGAGATACTTTTGTTTTTAATGAGACAGTAGTGGTATTTTCCTAGTTTTCTTTTGTGGCAATTCTGATGTTTCAGATGAAGAAGTAATTGTACATTTGGCAAAATAAATAACAGTTTGAAGTTGTAGATTAAAAAGCAGCTGTATGTAACTGAACATTATATGATATTGTGCTGTGAAGAGACACCATGCAGTGCAGATATATTTGGTAACTGTTTTAATCCTTTGCTTCTGTTCATAGCTCTGGTGTCCTTACTGAATCCCTGCCCCGCACACGGAACCTGCAATGATAACGGTACAGACTGCACAGTTCCCGCATACCCATCCTGTCGGGACAGCAGCACTTTTAGCAAGTTCCTTTTGGATCTCTTCAAGTTGACTATTGGAATGGGTGATTTAGAAATGATAACCAGTGCTAAATACCCAGCTGTCTTCATTATCCTCCTGGTGACCTACATTATCCTCACTTTTGTCCTACTGCTTAACATGTTAATCGCTTTAATGGGGGAAACGGTTGGCCAAGTATCCAAAGAGAGCAAGCAGATCTGGAAATTGCAGGTAACAGCATGGTCCAATGTTCTAGACCAGTTACTCCCAAAATTATTACAGCATGTACCTCTTTATTAATGACAGTGTTGGCCAAGTGTTCCCTGTTGAGAGTACAATCATCTCAAGTACCCCTTGACTCATACATATTGCTTAGAAGTATTTTATAATTCTATATTAACACTTTTCAAACATACCTTGATGCTTTTAATTAACTATACATTCTTATTCGGGTGGTTTATAATTTTATTTTCATCTTAAATCTTAGTGTATTAAATATGACTATGAGTTCAACTAAAGTACCCCCTGGGATACACGTACATTGTGTTGAGAACCTAGGTTCTAGACAGTTTAAAGTGCCTCTGGAACAAAAACATATACTGACCAAAGCAGAGACATGAGTGCGCTGTACTGGGCCTACCCAGTAAACTTGAGCCTGGCTCTGGGCTACTGCACAGGCATGGCCATGCTCGTGCGGGTGCAGCAGGGCTGTGCTCGTGCCAGAAGAGTAGTGTGGTAGATGTTCCACAAGAGTAGTGTGGTAGAGGGTCCCGAGGGGTGGCGGAGAACCAGAGGACATCATGGGAAGTCTCTGGAGGATCCCCCTCTTTTCGGTAAATATTTGATTTTTCACCTAAGGTTCACCTTGGGTTTGCTTTAAAAGAAATCAGGAAAAATGGTTGTTTGTTTGCGCAGTACCACAGCTGAAGATTTACAGTGTTTTATATCTGGGAAACGTCTTGGGGCCCGTTTCCACTTGTGCGGTGGGAATCGCCGCGTAAAAAATTTGCATGCGGTTGTATGCAATTTTTTATGTAAATTCGCATACAATTTCGCATGGATGACTATGTATGCGAATTTAACCATGGCAGTGCCTGTGTGGTTTTCCATTGTTTCTATGCGAAGTCGTATGCGAATTCGCATGAAAATTCGCATACCAAAACCGCATGCGAATTTCCTATTTAACATTGTATGCGAATCGCATAGCGGTATGCGGTATGTGAATTTTGATGACTCTGCCGTGCAGATTTTTTCTGCACAGAAAAACACTCCGAAATCCTGAGAAGTGGAAACAGTCTCATCCACTTGTATTGTCCATGCGAATCTGCATGCAGGAAACGCATGCAGATTCGCTCTAGTGGAAATGGGCCCTTAGAAGTTTGATTTGAAAAGAGCAAGATACCCATTGAAATATGTTTTATTTTCAAGAAGTAAACTTTTATAAATGTGAGAAAGTGGGAGGAGGGTCACTTTAATGTTAGCAAAGCAAGGTTTATTTACCACTGACTTTTCAGCAATTATATGTATTCTTGGCCTGTCACTTCATAGTTCTTCTGAAAATACATGTATATTGTTTAACTATTTTCCAGTGGGCTACCACCATCCTGGATATAGAAAGATCATTTCCTGTTTTTATCCGGAAAGCATTTCGTTCAGGAGAGATGGTGACTGTTGGAAAGAATTCTGATGGGACTCCAGATAGGCGCTGGTGTTTCAGGTAACATATGGCAACATTGAATGAGTTCCTATTTGGGGGTTATGTATCTAGGGAAAAAAAACATTTAAAAAAAAAAACCCTTTCTCTGCAATCTGAAGCAAATCTGAAGGCACAGCCTAAGTTGTTATATGGGATGAGATGAGACCCCTACAGTTGGCAGGACTCAGTATTCCAGGTAATGTTTTTAAAGGTTGGTTTATGTGATAGTCTCCCTAGCAACAGATTCTGTTAGCTGTGTGGTTGGAGCTGTGCGTTGCAGCAGGCCAAAGTTGTTTAACAAATCAGGAGTCTATTCAGCAGGTTATTATTGCTGATGCATTTTCCTAGAAAGCCGTAGTAAAGGACCACTACAGAACTGACAGGTTTTAGACTAGTCCATCTCCTCATGGGGGATTCTCAGGCATACATATGTTATGGCGCCGGTGAGTCAGACGCACAGCGAGCCGCATGACCGCTCTCCCTGCTGCTGCTAAACTCCCTGGCGTAGTTAAATACTATTCCCCCTCCGAGTTGTAGCCACTCGGAGGGAGGTGAAATTCAGGGTCTGGCAGTCGCCGGATCCCCGCATTACTGTTGTGCGGGGCGCGGATCATAGCATTGCTGCTATGACTGTGCTCAGCTTCAGTGCCCTGCACCGAGGTTACCTGCTTCAATTCCCAGGGGTTTCCTTGTTTTCAAAAGCGTTTATTGAAAGGCAGTTGCACACTCTTTTGGAAGCTAGCAACTGCCGTTCAGGAAGTGCTTGTGAAAAACAGACAACCTGGGAATCCCCTATGAGGAGATGGACTAGTCCAAAACCTGTCGGGTCTGTCAGATTTTAACTGCCTCTTTTTTTGCTATAGTGGTCCTTTAATTTGAGTGTCACTAGTAATGACCTTACTTACTTAAAGAGAATCTGTATTGTTAAAATCGCACAAAAGTAAACATACCAGTGCGTTAGGGGACATCTCCTATTACCCTCTGTCACATTTTCGCCGCTCCTCGCCGCATTAAAAGTGGTTAAAAACAGTTTTAAAAAGTTTGTTTATAAACAAACAAAATGGCCACCAAAACAGGAAGTAGGTTGATGTACAGTATGTCCACACATAGAAAATACATCCATACACAAGCAGGCTGTATACACACTTCCTTTTGAATCTCAAGAGATCATTTGTGTGTTTCTTTCCCCCTGCAGCTATCTTCCACTGAAGTGTCAGGCTGTTTCTTCCTGCAGAGTGCAGACATCTCTGCCTGTATGTAATTCCTCAGTATGTGAAAGCCCAGCCAGCTCAGAGGAGGATTTATCCAGCTTGTAAAAGATAATAGAGCAGAGAAAAGCTGCACTAATCTAAATAACACACAGGCAATGTGCAGAGAGGGGCCTGGAGGGGGGAGATGCATCACAGAACCACAACACTGAAGAACTTGGCAGCCTTCCAGACACAGGCTGACAAGTCTGACAAGAGAGAGATAAGTTGATTTATTACAGAGATGGTGATAGTAGAACGTGCTGCAGTAAGCCAGAACACATTAGAATAGCTTTTGGAACTTGTAGGATGATAAAAAACAGGATGCAATTTTTGTTACGGAGTCTCTTTAAGCAAGCGAGGTACCATTTGTTGATTGGTTTAAGGCAACCTATAATAAAGGGCTATCATCACATGCCAACATCCAATACAACGTTGCTTGAAGATGGAAATATGGAGGGTTGTAACAAGGCTATATGGCATATGGCTCTAACGTTGGTCCTACTGTGATGAGCTTGCTACCTATAGCATGCTTATAGTAGTAGGCTGTCTATGCTTGGTTGTGTATCAAATCTATCTTATGCTTATCTATGAATTCTTCTCGGGAGAATTAATGCAGAGAAAAAAAATCACCTTTATTGATTGAACCTACTTCAAGCCTTGATCCCTATTAACGGTACAATGCCACAGCTGATTGATTGCTTCTGATCGATTAGTACAGCATTCAGAAACAATCAGTCGTGCCTATTAACGGTCGAATTCCTGGCACCCGATTCGATCGGATAAATGGAATCGATCAATTAATCTACCCCATCAATCTGATTGCATTGGCTAGTGTGGAACATAAATAACTAAACACGGCCCCTACGTAGCTTTCCTAATTGGCCTTCAAAATTATTTTTTTTTAAATGAAACTTCAGGTACGCGTTAAATTACAGTAAAATGTAACTTGTAATTCAGGACTGCTAGTACTACAGACACCACCTGTTTAGCAAAATGTGCCACAATCAGAAACTGCATAGCTTCTTGTGCATGTAACTGCAATGTAAAGATTTGTTCTGTCTTAATTGTCAAAATCACTGTAGGGAATTGCAAAAAGTGATTTGAGGACATGCAGCAAATTTAGTTTTGTTGCTACTAGATTATGGAGCCATCAGTCTACAAGCACAGCATTGTCTTCCTTATTATGCAGCAATTTCCAGGCAATTGTAGCACAAAAGGGACTGCCGGTAAATAAATAGTTTCTCATTTAAGATCGCTTTGCCGTATGTGGAATGGCATGCTCAGGAGGCATAGTTCATAATTCTCTACAAGTACAACGGTATTGCTAGCGAAAACATCATTGCAGCTGTATTAGTTATGAGCCATTACAACGATCAAATACGTATTTGTGCGCTTGTGTGGATATTTCTTGAAAAAGTGGTTTGTATGTAAATCATTCATTTTTGGGTTGTAATCTTAGACTGTCATGGCCGTAAACACTTGCATCCTTTACCAAGAGTTACAGATTGCCCAGCAAGCTCACAGTTAATCAAAACTCTTAAAGCTGTGCACCCACCAGGCGATATTTGAGGCGATGTTACCCAACGTTGGGCAACATCATTTAACATAAGCATGTTAAACGATGTTGTCCCCTGCGGCGATCTAGCATCGTTAAGTGTCAGACACAGCAGTTCAACTGGGTAGATCCCTGATGACCCCCAAGCAAAGTACCGCGATCACTTGACGGTTCGGAAGTTGGATTGGCGGAGCACTCCTCGTCAGAGGCGTTGCTGGATCCATCTCCCTGCATTGTGAGATGAGTGCATGTCTTTAGTAGTGTGTAAGGGGCTAAAAAGAACAAAAATGCTATGCAAAACAGCAATTTGCCTTGTGCTTGTCCTTTACCGAGGCTCTTAGTACTTATGCCGCTCTGGCACTTGAAGGGTTACTGTGATCCTGTCCTGAAGTCAGGCTGAAGACAACACTGGCAGTCATTAGAGAGGGGTGCTGTGTGGTTCCTGTTCTAAAACCACATTCTCATTTGCATATTAATGAAGTCTCGGGCTATACCACAAGGCACAGCATGAATTAACAGATGGTATTTAAATCTTCTAGTAAATATGAGAGACGGCCAGTGACTGGCAATTATGGCAGTATTTAATGGAATATCTGTTATTGATTCATAATTAGACCTCATTAGACCCTTGTCTGTTTCTGTGTCATTCTCATGTGTGACAAAACTCCTTGCTTCAGCAGACTGTTGAATGGTATTCTAATTAAGAAAGGCTTGAATGATGGAACCAAGTTTGGCCCTAAATGGTTAATATTTAAATGAAGGCACAATTAAGAGCATTGCATTTGCAGAGCACGAGGGCAGAACGGCTCACGAGTCATGCAGCAGAAAGCATATGCATTTTGAATATCGCTGGCAGTAAAATAAGAGGCAAGATTAACGGTTTTCATTAGGTTCGATGTTTCCAGGAAGAGAATGAAAGCTGTCATCAGCAAGTCTCTGCATATGGTGGAGGTTGTTACCCAGAATGCCTTCTCATAAACGGGACTGATAGTTAAGAACCAGAGCAAAACACTGGAGCTGTTGCCCTAAGCAATGTGCCATATGCCAGGTTTTACTGTCTTCAACCAATTTCTTTAAGCTGTGTGTGTGTGTGTGTGTGTGTGTGTGTGTGTGTGTGTGTGTGTGTGTGTGTGTGTGTGTGTGTGTGTGTGTGTGTGTGTGTGTGTATGTGTGTGTGTGTGTGTGTGTGTGTGTGTGTATGTATTTGTGCGTGTGTGTATTTGTGCGTGTGTGTGTGTATGTATTTTTGTGTGTGTGTGTATTTGTGTGTGTGTGTGTGTGAGTGCGTGTATAGAAAATAATATCGCAAGACAGAGAGAGTGCAACACTCCAATGGTTTCAGTATCTGAAGATATTAGGATATTAGTGCACCCAGACCCAAAGCCCCATTGTACCCTCAGGGGCAACAAGACAAAATATGCTGGAAGGGTCAGCATCACCAAAGCGTAATAAAAGCATTTTATTTTAGTTATAGCTCTCTAACAGCACAGTTATTGCAGACGTTGACATGGGTAGCATGTAGTCACAGTGGCAGCCCTTTATAAAGCCATGCTATCATGCGCTGCAGTATAAACAAAGTTTTAAGACCTGTACCCACTATGCGATTTTTCTGACGACCGGCGTTTTTTTTTTTTTTTGAGCAAGGAGCAATAATTTCCGCAATCTCGTGAGATAGGTACAGGCGCACAATTACGTGAATGACGTTTGGGAACTCGTGCTGACAATGACATCACATCGGATCTTTAAGATCCCCAACGACTTCTACACAAAGTACTGCGATTGCTTGAACGCCTGTTGTGTGCATCACGTATACCCGCTGTCAGGAAGATGAATCGGTAAATGCTCATGGTAGTGGGACGTCGCTGGGATCCATCTTCCTAACTCCTGAGGTGAGTATTCAGACTTAAAACTAAAATGTTTCAGCAAACTTAAAGCAGATCCAAGATGAAAACTAAACTATAACAAGTAACTTGTCTATATATCTTATCTAAAGTTTAGATATTTTACACAGCAAATCTAGCTGCAAACAGCTTCAATAGAATAGGATTATTTCTTCCTGTGATACAATAAAAGCAGCCATGTAGTTTGTAAACATAACACACAGCAAGCTTATCTGCATCTTCAGCACTCAGCCTGTGAAAGAAACCTAATCCCCCCTCCCTCCTCCCCTCTGCCTCTGAAATCTCTGGCTAGTAATACCTCCCCCTCCTCCTGCCCAGTCTGAGCTCCCATGAGCCCTTGCTACTGTCTGAAAATGCCAAGGCTCTCTGAAAAGCTGTGGGCGAGGCTTGTTTAGTTTACAGGGAATTAGAGTATTAAAACAAAAACAAAAAAGTATTTGGCTTGAGGAATGCACTATTAACAATAGGAAAGGAACACAATTATGCAATGAGTAAAAGTTCATCTCGGATCCACTTTAACACTTCATACAGATAGCCTTCGACTCGAGTATGAAAATGTGTATGTCATCCTTTTACTTGAAGCACAAGGACTTTTCTGTGGTATAATAGAAGTGGTGTAAGCTGTATCTAACAATTATTTGAAGCATTGAGGGCGGTTCAGGGGTGGAAGGAATGTGTACTTGCTCATTTATCATTTGCTGGAGGGGAATTGGGTCTAATTCACATTACATGATTTTTAAAAATAATTTTGTGTGTTTTGCTGAAGTGCATTAGCACATACATCAATATGCTCGTTCACATACAATTTGCAAGTAACAGCAGTTTGAATTAGCTTCATCTTTTTTGTTTGTTTGTTTGTTTGTTTGTTTGTTTGTTTGTTTAAATCCAGGCACTGTGTGCGTTTTCCTACCAATGTGTTCTGTGCATCCATGAATGTGCATGTAAACTTACACCAGACATGACAACATTGAAAAACACGCACATGTTGGCTTTCACGAATGACAAATGTAAATGTAGCTTTGTATCTTATATTTACATATTATATTAATAGGGAATACTAGGAGTATTCATCTAGCTCTTTTGTCATCAATTCCATACTCCAAAAATAATGGAAATTATATCTGAAAGGAACACCAAATTATAGAAAGCATGTACATCTTAAATTCCTCACAAATGTCTTTTAGCATCATCATTTTCTTTTCCATTAAGTGCAACTTCATTTACAAAAAAATAAAACCTCTATCGTCGCTGCACACCTCCTTTTTTTTTTTTTTCTTTTTTTACTGGATGTCATTGAAGCCGGTTGCACACCTAATAGTAGCGGTGCAAACCTTCACATGCTCCTCACCCTTCATATGACCCTGTGCCATGGTGCCGCCACAGGGTCGTATGCATAGGCCCGCCCCCTGGCTAGTGATGTACTTCCTGCTGGGCAAGAAGTACATTACTGAGGGTCAGATTTATCAAAGCATTACCAATAGTTTTTTCTTCTTAAACAATTCTAACCAACAGGGAACTGTTCTGCATAAGAGGATTCTTAAATCCTACTCCATAGCGGCAGTTTAGTATGAATTTGTAGAACTGCATTAAGAAAAGTGCAAATCCATTCCTAAACTGCTGCAGACTAAGAAGTGCTTATTAGAGGTTCTACAGATTGTGCAGGCTAGGTATGTTTTATGACGTGCTCCTCCCTCCTGCTGCCAGGTGTCCTGTGAAGCTGTTCTGTGCTTAACCCTTCCAGTGCTGGGCATTGATGCAAAACAGCAGATGTATTCGTGTATAACCCTCAGCAACAGCAATTCCCCTCACACACACTGCACTGTCTGAGAGACCTTCCTAACGCCTCCTATTTTACAACCGTTTTATCTATCTATTTATTTCTTAAAATGTGCTAGACTGTTCTGCTTGGATTTCTTAAAACCTACCAATATTTTGTCTCAGACACTCTTGATAAATGTCCCCCTCTGACAGGGGTGAGCCTGGGGTGCCTGGCACCTGGGTGCAAGATTTTCTCTGGCGCCTATGGGAGTGGTTAAATTTACCACGCCCAACCACATAACCACACCCGTGTCCTGCCTAATCACACCCACACCTTCCACCTCTTTCCGCATGCATGTGATACCCCATTCCTACCCCTCTTCCATGGGCTTGCTCCTGGCTGGCTTTGGCTTCCTGCGAGTCTGCTAGTCTCTGGACTGACTCAGCCTGAGAGGCTCTGCGAGTGCGACGCAGTCACACACTGCGTATTTATGGCTGCCTGCGGCCACCCTACTCTCGCTCGCTGTCGTCGGCTCCTCCCCCCGCCAAGCCCAAGCGTGAGGTGGGCTGCCTGTATCTTTCCCGTTGCGCCGCGCAGCCTGCCAGTGTTGCCAACCTTTCACGTTATTTTTTTACTGACAAATACCTAAAAATTTACTGACAAAAGATTATTCTTACTGACAAAATTTCCCCACTAAATGCACATAAGAGACAGCTTTTCCCCATGTAAATGCACATAACAAGAGACCGCTTTTCACCAGCAAATGCACATAACAAGAGACCGCTTTTCACCAGCAAATGCACATAATAAGACAGCTTTTCACCAGCAAATGCACATAATAAGAGAGATTTTCACCAGTAAATGCACATAATGACAAACAGACAGTGTCCCCAGAATATATAGCCAGGTATATATGTCCCCAGGATAGGTAGCCAGGGGTATGTGCGCCCAGGATAGGTAGCCATGGGGTATGTGCGCCCAGGATAGGTAGCCAGGGGGTATGTGCGCCCAGGATAGGTAGCCGGGGGGTATGTGCGCCCAGGATAGGTAGCCGGGGGGTATGTGCGCCCAGGATAGGTAGCCGGGGGGTATGTGCGCCCAGGATAGGTAGCCGGGGGGTATGTGCGCCCAGGATAGGTAGCCGGGGGGTATGTGCGCCCAGGATAGGTAGCCGGGGGGTATGTGCGCCCAGGATAGGTAGCCGGGGGGTATGTGCGCCCAGGGTAGGTAGCCGGGGGGTATGTGCGCCCAGGGTAGGTAGCCGGGGGGTATGTGCGCCCAGGGTAGGTAGCCGGGGGGTATGTGCGCCCAGGGTAGGTAGCCGGGGGGTATGTGCGCCCAGGGTAGGTAGCCGGGGGGTATGTGCGCCCAGGGTAGGTAGCCGGGGGGTATGTGCGCCCAGGGTAGGTAGCCGGGGGGGGTATGTGCGCCCAGGGTAGGTAGCCGGGGGGGTATGTGCGCCCAGGGTAGGTAGCCGGGGGGTATGTGCGCCCAGGGTAGGTAGCCGGGGGGGTATGTGCGCCCAGGGTAGGTAGCCGGGGGGGTATGTGCGCCCAGGGTAGGTAGCCGGGGGGGTATGTGCGCCGCCGCCGCCGCTCCCTCCTCCGCTCCCCCCTCACCTTGCAGCAGCTTCAGTCAGACCTCAATCAGCAGGCGACCCGACCAGGAAAAGGGCGCCGGACGCACCCGCTCTATATGCGGAAGTGATGTCACTTCCGCATATCAGTGCGGCATGCTAGGTCCTAGCGCCCGCCCGCCTGATCGAGGTCTGACGCGGCGGCGCCAGCGGCTAGAGGGAGGTAGCTTGAAGCTTCGGCCACAGGGGGAGAGCGGCGGCCACAGGGAGAGAGCGGGGCCGGGCGGCGCCTCTGAGGCAGGCGCCTGGGTGCCTTGCACCCGCCCAGGCTCGGCCCTGCCCTCTGATTCCTGTCGGTCCGCACATGCACGCTGCGTTGCACCGCACTCCCATCGTGCACACTTGCTGCATCACCCATTGACTTGCGTTGCTGCATAATCCATGCTCTAGGCACAGATCTTGCAGTAACTCGCTGCAGCCTTTGTGTCTGCATTGCAGCGATTTGGATACTTTTGGCGCACCGAGTGGCATCGTGTGAACTGTGCAAGTCTCCATAGAATTGCATGGCCCTTGCGGCGTGGAAGAGTAATGCGGGGCGACGCAGCGCGCAAGTGTGCAAGGAACCTAAATGTATTGCATATCTTTCAGGTTTGGTCTGCAGCTGTTTTAATTTTTGAATTTGCTGGGAAGCCATAGAAACAGTACATGTGGAATGAAATCAAGCCCTAATTTTCCTCTGTGTCATTGGTACAAAAAGTCTGCACAAAGCAGGACATTAAGGTCTCTTTCACAGTGGGACGTTGCGTTTGATGCAACGTTAAAGTCGCACAATGTGCCCCTAACGCAGCGCATGTAGGTTATGAAATTGGATGTTATTTTGCACTGTGTTGTGTCTTTTGGTGCGCTGTTTTCTTTGCATACTGATGGAATGAAAACGGCGCATGCGTTACATTTAAAAAAAAAAGAAAACATTATTGAGCATGTGCAACACACAATGCAACAAATGTATTGCTAAACGCACAGCATGCAGCACTTTCTAAATATTGCTACACGTTACACACAACGCAATGTGTGCACTGTGAATGTCGCACAGACTTTGTATTGCTGTGCGTTAGTATGCGTTATAACTGTGAAAGAGGCCTAAATGTATTTCATCCTTTCATGCATCTAAAGTTTTGATGTACTGCAATGACACATTCATTGCACAGTAAGAAGGGGTCAGACCGTCTCTACCTCTGCTTAAATTAATGTGGTATGTGTTGGACTAATCACTCAAATCTCAGGAGCAATTTTCCAACTGCCAGATTTTGACACTAGACAGATTTTGCATCAAAATATATAGTAGTCACGTGTGAATCCACGGGCATGTCTGCAATACAGATTGTAACATTTTTGAAATATGCAGGGATGGTTTGTAAGGATTTTAAAGAGAATCTGTATTGTTAAAATCGCACAAAAGTAAACATACCAGTGCGTTAGGGGACATCTCCTATTACCCTCTGTCACAATTTCGCCGCTCCTCGCCGCATTAAAAGTGGTTAAAAACAGTTTTAAAAAGTTTGTTTGTAAACAAACAAAATGGCCACCAAAACAGGAAGTACCGGTAGGTTGATGTACAGTATGTCCACACATAGAAAATACATCCATAGATAAGCAGGCTGTATACAGCATTCCTTTTGAATCTCAAGAGATCATTTGTGTGTTTCTTTCCCCCATGCACTGAAGTTTCAGGCTGCTCTTTTCTTCCTGCAAACAGCTTTGCCCTTGTTTGTAATTCCTCAGTATGTGAAAGCCCAGCCAGCTCAGAGGACGATTTATCCAGCTGATTAGAGCAGCTTCTCTCTTCTCTCTTATCTAAATAACACACAGGCAGTGTGCATAGAGGGGCCAGAAAGGGTGAGTTCATAGCAGAACCACAACACTGAAGAACTTGGCAGCCTTCCAGACACAGGCCGACAAGTCTGACAGGGGAAAGATGCATTGATTTATTACAGAGACTGTCATAGTAGAAAGTGCTGCAGTTAGCCAGAACACATTAGAATAGCTTTTGGAACATGTAGGATGATAAAAAACAGGATGCAATTTTTGTTACGGAGTCTCTTTAACCTCCTCTAGGAAAATTGAGGTATACTTTAACCCTTTCGGGACCGGTCGCCTAACCCCACTTCAGGACCAGACATTTTTGCAGAAGGGGGGGGGGGGCATTTGGGGGGGTCAGGCAGCCGGATCCCTGCAGGGTCTGGCTGGGCTGTCTCCCCCTGTGTGGCCAGGTGTCCCCCCTTGTCAGCAGCAATTACTTACCTTCCAGGCTCCAGCGACGAGCCGCAACGGATCCCTCCGCTCCGGCCGGCATCTCGGCTCCTACTGCTGCTCACTTCTGGGTCCCGGTGCTGACGACAGAAGGAGAAGAAATGCCGGCAAGAGTGGTGGGGGGCGCCGATTGTCGTGGGAATGGCAGGAAGGTGAGAGGATCCTCTTCTTTTCCCCCCTACCGCCGCAGCTGTCAAGTTGATCACTATGATCCGACGGCGATCGTAGTGTTCACGTGATCAGCAGCCATACGCAATGGCTGCTGATCACTGAGGGGAGATGCCAGCTGTCACATGACGGCTTAATCTCCCCTCTCCGGTGCGCACGATCGCGTCGGGACGGTTCGTTAGCGCGGACGTTAAATCAACGTCCAGTCAGAACGGTAGCACCACCTGATGGACTTTGATTCAACGTACTTGGTCCCCAAAAGGTTAAGGTTCACCGTTCTGCATTCTGATGCTATGGGTGTGTGCAAGGCGACAATGATTCTCTATAGGCCAGTTCACATATATCCAATTGTGTCAAGTCAATTACTGTCTATTACGCAATGGAGATACCTGACTGATTTCTTGTTGAGGGAAGAAGGGGGGAGGTTACTGGACTGAGTTGCCATTTGTCTGAATAGTAAGCATCTGCTCTGGACCCTACGGTATACCACAGCAAGTCCCTGGAGACGTACAATGTATATTCAATGTGGATATGGTATTGGCTGGGTTTATTGTAGCGGTAACCAAGCTTTTTCTAAAAAAAAAAAAAAAAAATGACAGTTCTCTCATTTTCAACTGGTGTAAAATATCATTCAGTAACAGGACACTTATTGTAGCTAGGAATAAACCACTGTGATATATAAGGGTTTCTGTCTTTATGAAGCTAAAAATCTGTGGCCTTTTGACATGAGCTTTTATTCATTTCAGGGTGGATGAAGTGAATTGGTCCCACTGGAATCAGAATCTTGGCATTATAAATGAGGATCCTGGAAAGAATGAAACATTTCAGTATTATGGCGGCTTCTCTCAGACTGTGAGACACTTACGGAGAGGTAGGCTGGAGAGCGGAGGATATTAAAGTGTATGAATATATATACGTGTGTGTATATATGTATATACACACACACACACACGCGCGCACACGCACGCACATGCACACGCACGCACACACACACACACACACACACACACACACACACACACACACACACACACACACACACACACACACACACACACACACACACACACACACACACACACACACACACACACACACACACACACACACACACACACACACACACACACACCTGACCCTCTGCCTCAAATAGACCATAGGCCATAGCCCCTGAACAAGCATGCAGCAGATCAGGTGTTTCTGACATTATTGTCAGATCTGACAAGATTAGCTGCATGCTTGTTTCTGGTGTTATTCAGACACTACTGCAGCCAAATAGATCAGCTTGGCTGCCAAGCAACTGGTATTGCTTAAAAGGAAATACATATGGCAGCCTCCATATTCCTCCCACTTCAGTTGACCTTTAAAGGATACCCGAACTGACATTTGACATGAGATAGACATGTGTATGTACAGTGCCTAGCACACAAATAACTATAATGTGTTCCTTTTTTTCTTTCTCTGAGTTAAATATCATGTATGTAAGTGGCTGACTCAGTCCTGACTCAGACAGGAAGTGACTACAGTGTGATCCTCACTGATATTTTCCCCTTTTTATCTTTCTTGCTCTCAGAAGCCATTTTCTGCTAGGAAAGTGTTTTATTGTTGGAATTTCTTATCAGTGAGGGGTCACACTGTAGTCACTTCCTGTCTGAGTCAGCCACTTACATACCTGATATTTAACTCTTTCAGGCAGAGAAAGAAAAAAAGGAACACAGCATAGTTATTTGTATGCTAGGCACTGTACATACACATGTGTATCTCATCATGTCACATGTCAGTCGGGTATCCTTTAACATGAAGCCCCCCTATCCTTCCAACTCATAGGTGAGGAGTGTGATGCTACTACAACAATGGGATTAAAAACCATGTAAGAAGATGCAATACATGCTTAAAGAGACTCTAACAAAATTGTCACCCTTATTTCTTCTATCCTATAAGTTCCTATACCTGTTCTAACGTGGTGTCTCACTGCAGACTTTCCTAGTTGCACAGTGGCTGTATTAGTTCTGTTATATAATCTAATCTTCTTTCCTCTGACGGCTTTGTGGGGCTCTGGCACTCGGGCTGGAATGTGCAGCTCTGCTTGTGATAGGATAGAAGCTATACACACCATCCCCACGCCCCCTGCAGGCTCTGTGTGAGTCACAGACTGAGCTCCTCTCAGCCGATCACATTCTGGTAGCAGCCATGTCTTTTGTTTGTAAACACTACCTAAAACTGGCAATTACAAGCCAGGATTGCAGCAGGAAATGGCAGAAACAGCACAGAGGGGCCCAGGAGAAATTAATGAATAGAATGGTGTGCTTTTTATTGTAAGAATTTTAGAGTACAGATTCTCTTTAAATAATGAAGGTGATTATGTAGAGATATAATCAGATGATACAGCGTGTCTAAAATAAAATGGTTGCTGAATTGATTCATTGAGAAGGGTTGTTACTTTTCAGATGCGCCATGTGTGTGTATGTATATAATATATAAGTATATATTATGAGTCACTGCTTTTCTTAGCATACAGAGCTAACATACTTTCTTCTGTTGCCAATATTCTGTTTTGATCTTGGAACTAAATGATCCATCAGACGTTTGATAACAGACAGAAAGGTTTGGCAAAAAGGAGAGCAGATTATTTGTGTGTAGCTTGTTTAATGAATGACTCCTTCAGGGGCCAAACAGACTTTACAGCAGCGACACGCTTAAGGGCTATCTTGCAAATGTTTTAAATGAATCTACTGTGTTAAGTAAATGGTGTTATTGTTACAAGATATATTTGCTGTTTGTGTTTTTTTTCCCTAATTATTTATTTGATACTACCATATTTTTTTTCTTTTTTCTTTTTTTTTTAATAATGTTATAATTATGACATATTACCGATGAAAAGGCCCACAGGCTTGACTAATGCTGTGTGTCTAGTTTACAACAACACAAGGAAAGCAATACACCATTAAATGGATATACTGAGCAGCCATTAAAGATTTCTAGACAATGGTTTAGTTATGACTGTATTAGAAAAATCATAATCCCTATACAGTACAGTAGGGTACTCCTGCAGTATTCTGTTTTCACCTTTCCGAAAATGTAAAGTAGTGACATGGTAAAAACATGAGGTGAGAAAATCCGAAGCAGGAGCCACTCAAATGCCTGTTAAACAAGATGCTGCAATGTGGTGGGATGCAATGCAGCAAATTTAACACTTAAACCTACCTTTTTTTACTGTAAGTCTGTGGGGGGAGGAGTTTGGCATATGAAAAGAAATAAGCAGGCTCCTGGGTATGGATCAGTTCATTTCGGCGCGCGGCTCAGAGAGCCGAGCGTCGAAACTGGGCGCCGTCATTGCAGCAATGTTATGATGCACGCCCCACGTAGCGGCAATTCGGGGCTTTGGCGGCTGCCAGACCCCGAATTACATCTACCTCCGAGTTGCGACAACTTGGAGGGGGAATAGTATTTAATGCCACCTCGGAGTTTAGCGGCAGCAGGGAGAGCCGTCCTTCGGCTCTCCCCGCTCCGAACTGAGCGGCGCCGAGATATGTACCCCCGGGTAATGTGGAGAGGAGCCTTTCAGTCTGCTTGGAGGGGAGGCAATCCCTGGAGTTGAGGACATGCATTAGGTACATAGATCATTTTGGATGGCAATTTCGAAACAGCAACCATACATTCAAATATGCTGTTTGACTCCCGGCCGAGCATAATGTCCTGTCCTGTTCTGTTCAGAGGAGGACACGCAGAAGTGAGCTTCCGGGTCTCTGCAGCATGATTTTCCAGCATTTCTAATCACAAATGAGATCCAGGCAGACAATGGCGGACACATGTACACACTTGGAAAAGGCATCTAAAATGATCTCCATCTGCAAGTTTGTTGGGGGCCTTTGGAGAAGAAAGTGGTTCAGTAGTGACAAGTGGTAGGTACTGTAAGAGATCAGAGGTAGATTTTAATGCCTTTCAGTCTTTCCAAGCTACACCAAATCTGCAAAGTTTCATTTATTAGAAATCCTCCTGTTTGAGGCTAATATCACTGTAAGCTGCACATTGTGGTAATTATCAAATTTAATTTTGCGAATTTCACTTTTCTAGATCGGTGGTCTTCTGTGGTGCCTCGAGTGGTGGAGCTTCATAAAGTACCTCACAATTCTGATGATGTTGTGGTTCCCTTGGAACCTATGTCGAATTACCCGAGGCAAAGTTACCCCCAGAACTGGAAGAAAGACGACACCCATATCTAAGAGAAGGCTCAGATCTGATTCTTCATCCTCTTTGATGACCACAAATGCCTTCACCATATTAGAAACAAACAGGTCCACTGATCTGTGCTGCTAACCAGTCTGGGACTTGGCGCATTTGCACAAATGCTTTTTTTATATGGCTGAATCAGCTGATTAAATTCCAGAAATAAACTGGAAATTTTGTTTTTATAAAGATTTTTTTTACCTATAAAAACTTGTGAATTTCAGATGAGAATTTTAATATGCAAAAAATGAAACCTGCATCCCAAAAAGCTAAAACACTGACAATGAAATCCCATCATACTGTAGGCGGCAGAACAATTGTTACAAGAATGAAAATGCCTTTGATGGCAAATTTCTCTTTTGTCAAGAGAGATTTAATCCATTTCATTCACTTTTATGCATTACAAGATTTAAAACGTATTCCTTCCTGCTTACCTTACTGTCATGTGCACATTTCACAGTGGGGAAGATTTATCATGATCAGTGCAAGAAAACATTGCGTACCAAAGTGAAGTAGCTGCTCAAAGCTCACAATCCTTGCTTAGGTCATCTGCTAAGTTTCCCTCAATTCCTCTTGTGCTGTTTTTAATAAATCTGCCCCAGGGCTCCTAGGAGAAACTATCAGGTTGGTCTTTTACAGTCTGGGATGTTCAAAAAAATAACAAGGGTTCCTGCTCCTTACAGCTTTTTTTTTTTTTTTTTTTTGTGATCGTCATTTGGAATCACTGTCGGTTATACTCTAAACCACAGGTGTCGAACTCCAGGCCTGGAGGGCCAGATCCATGCCAGTGTTTAGGATGGACTGAGAAAGAGAGGGATGTGTTCTACCTGATGGACCACGCCTTTCCTGATTTAGTCCCATCAATTAATTTGAGCTGTGTCAAAAATGTGTGAGGACCTCGGCCATCGTAGGACCGGTTTGACATCCCTGCTCTAAACAGAGGTTTGAATTTATTTTCAGCTTAGGAAATACAGTACCCATGTGGTGGCAAATTAATAAGAAAAATAATCTGTAATGACTTTGAAGGACTTCCGAGGCAAGGGCGACTAAACAGATTTTACTCACCTGGGCTTCTTCCAGCCCCCAGCAGCCGTCTCAGTCCCTCGCCGCTGCCTCGGCCCTCCACGTTGTCCTGGTGGCCGCTCGTGACCCCGCTGGCGGGATGGGTCTTCTGCACCTGCACGGATACTCATGTCCGCGCGACCATGTCCTCTGGCTTGTACTGCGCCGCGATCATCATGGGCGGCCAGCGGGGCAAAGCGGAGGAACGGGGCTGTGGTGAGGGAATGAGATGGCTGCTAGGGGCTGGAAAAAGCCCCAGGTGAGTAAAATCTGTTTGGTCCCCCTCACCTCGGAAGTCCTTTAAACAAAAAAAAAGACTTGTCAGGACTGATGTATTTACAAGATGTGTTAACAGAAGTTGATTTTCCCTTATGTTTCCTGCTTTAATGCTGCCAAGTGACCCCTTGCCTCTTCTTCCAGAGTCATTTTCTGCCCTGAAACAACAAGGCTGGGTCTCAGTATCTGGAGCTAGTACTGCCACTGCACAATCCTTGCAATAACAGCATGATCACCTCCGTTTGTAATAATATGACCCTCTCCCCAGAGGAAATGGAGGCAAGCGGTCCTATCATATCTGAGCACAAAGGGCTTTAACCACCCTGGAGGTAATGACGAGCCTGGCTCGTCCAGCAGAAACATGCTGAAAGTGGTAATGACGAGCTGGGCTCGTCAATACTGCCAGGGAGATTTCCTGTTTCTCTGCACCGCCGGCTCCACTTTTCCCTCATCAGAGGGATTCCCCAGAGTGGCTGGATGCCTGTCAGCACGCTGTGGGTAGCGATCTGTGCTACCCCCAGCGTGCAGAACTAGCATCCAGCCACTCTGGGGAATCCCTGTGCAGCCGGCGGGCAGAGAAAGTGCGTGCGGGAAGGGATTCCCCCTTCTGTGCGGAGGGGGTGGCCGGGTGTCTCCCTTCTGTGCAGGGGGGGAGATCCCCCTTCTATGCGGGCTGGTGGCCGGGTGTCTCCCTTCTGTGCAGGGGGGGAGATCCCCCTTCTATGCGGGCTGGTGGCCGGGTGTCTCCCTTCTGCGCAGGGGGGGAGATCCCCCTTCTATGCGGGCTGTTCGGGGACTCCCCCTTCTGTGTGTGGGGGGGTCCCCTTCTGTGCGGGCTGGCTGGGGGTGGCTCTTCCCTCTTCCTCCCTCCGGATCCCACGTGCGTCCCCCCGTACCCCCCCCCCCCCCCTCCTGAACTCCTATTCTCCTATCCTCCCCGGTATCCAGCCCTACACTACTCACCCGAGGGCTGTCTCCTGCGCCGGCTGCAATTGGCACCCTCCTCCTCCATCGCTGAAGTCCCGGTCTGTGTAATTACAGTACGCGGCTTGGTGACGTCACCAAGCCGCGTACTGTAGTTACACAGAACCGAGACTTCAGTGATGGAGGAGGAGGGTGGCAATCGCGGCCGGCGCAGGAGACAGCCCTCGGGTGAGTAGTGTAGGGCTGGATACCGGGGAGGATAGGAGATCAGGAGGGGGGGGGGGGTACGGGGGGACGCACGTGGGATCCGGAGGGAGGAAGAGGGAAGAGCCACCCCCAGCCAGCCCGCACAGAAGGGGACCCCCCCACACACAGAAGGGGGAGTCCCCGAACAGCCCGCATAGAAGGGGGATCTCCCCCCCTGCGCAAAAGGGAGACACCCGGCCACCAGCCCGCATAGAAGGGGGATCTCCCCCCCTGCACAGAAGGGAGACACCTGGCCACCAGCCCGCATAGAAGGGGGATCTCCCCCCCTGCACAGAAGGGAGACACCCGGCCACCAGCCCGCATAGGAGGGAGATCTCCCCCCCTGCACAGAAGGGAGACACCCGGCCACCAGCCCGCATAGAAGGGGGATCTCCCCCCCTGCGCAGAAGGGAGACACCCGGCCACCAGCCCACATAGAAGGGGGATCTCCCCCCAGCGCAGAAGGGAGACACCCGGCCACCAGCCCACATAGAAGGGGGATCTCCCCCCCTGCACAGAAGGGAGACACCCGGCCACCAGCCCGCATAGGAGGGAGATCTCCCCCCCTGCACAGAAGGGAGACACCCGACCACCAGCCCGCATAGAAGGGGGATCTCCCCCCCTGCGCAGAAGGGAGACACCCGGCCACCAGCCCACATAGAAGGGGAATCTCCCCCCCCCCACCCTGCGCAGAAAGGAGACACCAGGCCAACAGCCCGCATAGAAGGGGGATCTCCCCCCCCCCCCCCCCCTGCGCAGAAGGGGGAATCCCCGACCAGCCACCAGCCCACAAGGAAGAGGGATCCCCCCCCTCCCCTGCACAGAAGCCGCCGCAGGAGACAACCCTCGGGTTAGTAAATCGGGGCTGGAGGAGACTGGGGGGTGGGGGATCGGGGGGGGGGGGGGGGGGGGCAAGGGGGGACACCTGGCTACCTATATATCTGGCTAAATAACTGGCTACATATACATCTGGTAAAACATCTGGCTACCTATACATCTGGCTAAATAACTGGCTACCTATACAACTAGTAAAACATCTGGCTACCTATACATCTGGCTAAATAACTGGCTACCTATACATCTGGTAAAACATCTGGCTACCTATACTTCTGGCTAAATATCTGCCTACCTATACATTTGGTAAAATATCTGCCTACCTATACATCTGGCAAAACTATACACCTGGCTACACATCTGGGTCTTATATTCACCATTGGCGAGCTGATCCCTCGTTGCGTACCTCTGATAGCTTCCTCGGTGCCTTCTTCCATGTCCCTTGGCAGATTTTGCTTCATGTCCCCCGGCGATCAGCGTTGATGACACCAGGGTCACACAGTGTCATCAACATCTCACAGTAAACACTTTTTTTTAGTTTAATTCAATACAATAACCTGTATTGAATTCAATATTTAAAAAAAAAATGATTGCAAAAAATAAAAAAAAAGGTTGACAATTATTGGAAATTAATTGAACCACTTTTTGCACGGAAATCCTGGGGAAATAGAACGCCAGGGAGGTTAATATAGAAGTACTGTAATAAGTAACAATCTATGGAGTGTTTGCGTGTGCGCACGCGCACGTACACACACACACACACACACACACACACACACACACACACACACACTTTATTTCTTGGCATGCATTTCCTCACTGCGGATGTGCTGTATATCATTCCAAGTATGTGGCTGAGAAGCGAGGCTACTTGATGCTCTTCCTAGGGCAGGGATGAATATTCTTGCAAGCATATGATATAACGTGTCTCTGGGTATCCTTTTTTCTGTATGTCTTTATGATAAGGTGAATGGAGAAAGATTTCCATTTTAATCTCTTCAGTCAATTACGGAAAATTTAATGGAATTGTCCTCCTAAATGTCAGAGGCTTCATCCCTTCCATATATCACTGTTACCCAAAAGCCTCTCCAGAACTAGCATTTTGGCAGCTTCAAAGCAGCAGCAACTTGCTGAAAAAAAGTTTTGAATGCACTTGTGTATAGAAGTAAGGGAAGCAGGCATGTCCTGGAACTGAAGACAAAATTGGTAATCCAATAACCCTGATGTGGACCACCACTGGAAATGCCCCTATTCTCCCTGATCAAGGCATAGTGTTTTTATTTTCAGAAGGAAAATGGTAGCCAAATACTGTGTGTGTGTTGCGCTTCACTTTTAAATGGCCGCAGTATGATTGTCAGCTTCTGCCATAGCTTTATGTGAGGCCACATTAGCTTTTATAAAAATATCTTTTGTTGACTGATTCAGCAAATAAGAAGTATTGCCCACATTTTTTTTACTGAGACTCGGGGTTAGAGATAGTTATCAGTGGTGGAAGCAGCCTACATTGGGGCCTGTGTCATGCTGAGTTGTGCGCATCCCTTCCCAGGAGTAAAGTGGAAGATCAGCAGCACTTAGAAGATGCTGCGGTAGCAACAGAATGAGCCAGAGAGGGGCATGTGCCCTCCTGCCGCTGCACAGCTGTATGCCTGCCCCTGAAGGCAGTAGCAAAGCTGGTACCCATTGCTGATACAATGTTGATCTTTGTGATGGGTATCATTGAACAGTTACATTCAAAAATCCCTCATATTACATAGAAGTGGTAAGGTTGCATCATTGATGGGCATACTTAAGACCCAAGTCATGAGTCCTTCCAGACATTTTAGTCATTAGATTCCTAGAGGTAATTAAGAATATGGTGTTCTTTGAAAACCACGGTCCATGTACATTAGTGGTAGCTTGTTTCATTTGGATGTAAATGCTTTGAAGAGAGTATGTGAAATGTTCATAGTACCTCTTCAGAAGCATATTTACCAGGTGACCCTTGCAGCACAAACATCCAGAGCAGCAGGATGTGCTTTCCTCAGAGAGCTTTCTGTACCCAGCCCCTTGTATTGCGGACATCCTGGTGATGCAGAGCCAAGAAGCAACAGCTGTGCCTATGCAGCCCGCTGTTCACTATTTTCACTGAACTAATCTTATAATATGATCAAAGCTGGGATTTTTAGCTGCAAAGTGCCTGAAGAACTCCAGCTGATTTTTGGATGAACTAGGAAAGGAGTGAAAAAGTTGTCAGGTTTTTGTTGTGACCAGCATAAGTTGAAGGGGCACTATTGGGAATTAAAGGGTTTTTAGTTCATTAAATATATCATATGTGTAAGAGGTCCAGGTGTTGAAAAGAAAAGTAAAACGGAGAGTCACAACACCCACAGCTGCAGCGGGCAAGACATCGGCAGATAAGTTGTTGGAGTTGCAGAGCAGCGCACTCACCTGCAGGGACTAGAGTAGCTGATGTTCTGGCTGTTATTTTTTCTCCCTGTGAGCATGAGGCAGGAACCTTGGTGCTTAACTACCTTGCACAGCTACCTTGCACCGCTGGCTGTGTGGCTTTTGCTAGCTACCCGGTTCTTACCACAGCCTAGCATCTCTGAGGGACCTTAGTTTCTTATGCTTTGTCAAATGCAGATGTCTATAAGGTGGCAGCAGAGAATCAGCAGTTGTGCAGATGACGTTCTGTGCACACACTTGCAAATATAGATACAAATAAAATGTCAGTCACCTCAGGTTCACTAAAGCAAAAAGTTCTTGCTATGGGTATTCTGATAGCAACATCACAAATAACCCTCACTGAACAATACAACCCAGGCAAGTGCTAAAACCATTTTCAACCTAATATTGGATAATCTGGAATACTTCCAAGCCAGGTTTGAATGATTGCTTTTTTTTCCCCAGTGTTCACTAAATCGGGAGAGCTTTTATAATTGCCAAACGTAAGATTGGAGCAACACTCAAATGGCCAGGATGTTGGAGCGTGCAAGGATTCACCTGTGTATCACAGTGCTGGATTGAAGTGGATTCAGCTTTTATAATTGTACTTTTTACTCTTGTCAGTCAGTACTTGGATGAAATCTCAGGTAAAGATGCAATATAACCCTTTTCACTGTATGCCGACACAGGACTCTGATGTAGCTGAAAGTGTTAAGTTCTTCCCCTAGAGGAGGTGACATCATGAGTGCCTTCTTCCTGCAGGAAAGGTATTGGCAGGGCCGGATTACCGACCAGGCAACAAAAGCAGTCGCTTGGGGCCCCATTCAGAGTCAAAGGGGCCCCATTAGCACATAAACCAGCCCTTGCCATCCTGTCAGCGGTGGCTGGATGGTATAATGGTTAAATGGACTCTGAGCAGTGCAGTAACTATGGAAAGATGCATATCATTTTAAAGCTCTCTTTCTCCTCTTTCCAATGATATCTAAACGGCTGCTCTATGCCTTTTAGTTTTCTATATTTTCGCGATTGAAATCGCGGCCACAGGACGACTTTTCTCCAAAGTCAGCGGTGGCTGGATGGTATAATGGTTAAAGGGACTCTGAGCAGTGCAGTAACTATGGAAAGATTCATATCATTTTAAAGCTCTTTCTCCTCTTTCCAATGATATATAAACAACTGCTCTATGCCTTTTAGTTTTTGATATTTTCACGATCGAAATCACGGCCACAGGACGACTTTTCTCCAAAGTTGGCAGCTCGATTCAGCACAATGCAATGAAATATAAGGAACCCAGGGGGATATAATTACAAACATCATGCTGGTAGGTGTGAGGATGTAATGAATTAGTTGTGGGTATGCTTAAAGGCATATCCACAGGCACTGCTTGGAGTCCCTTTAAGGGCTCTGCAGGGTTCGAATCTCAGCTCTGCCTGTTCAGTAAGCCAGCACCTATTCAGTAGAAGACCGTAGGCAAGTCTCTCTAACACTGCTACTGCCTATAGGGCGCGTCCTAGTGGCTGCAGCTCTGGCGCTTTGAGTCCACCAGGAGAAAAGCACGATATAAATGTTATTTGTCTTGTCTTGTCAAATGATGCCGTGCGCTGCTGATTGTCTTCAGAGCCAGGCTCTCCTCCTAGGTCCCCCTCCTGCTACTGTGCGCTCTGCCGCTGCCCACTCCACCCTCCCTTCCCACAGAGAACCACAGCTGCAGCAAGAATGATAGCAGCAGATGGCAAACGCTCACTCACCTATCCATGATCCAAGCAATAGAGATCCCGTCATCTGAAACCCATCTGTCTCTTCTACAGTGCAGCCGCTCGCTCTGAACTTCCTGATTCTCAGATCAGACATGAAGTAGGAAGTAGTAATAGTAGTAGTAACAGAGCGGCAGCACTCTAGAGGAGACAGATGGGCTCCGGATGACGGGACCTCTATTGCTTGGATCGCAATAGGTGAATGTGATTCATCTGGTGCTGTCATTCTCCCCCACTGCGGCTGCCTTCTCTGCTGGACTATCGTATTCACTGGGATGGAGGCTGCATGGTGGCTGTCTAGTTTGGGAGGAAATTGGTTGTTCGGTGGTGGGAGTGGTTATGTAATTCTGTCTGGGGAACGGCTTCCGGTTTGGCGGTGTCCAGAGCTTTCTGCTATTGCCAGGCTGGAGATGCAGGGGGAAAGTGCTGCTGCTCTGATATCTGGCGCCCTCTTACAGGGGTGCCCCAGCCCCTGAGTGCAAATGTCCCAGCCATTCATCTCTCACTCTGCATTTTGCCGCTGCTATTCCCTGCATTGTGCACCCACAGAGGAAAGCGTGCTGTTGCCCATAGCAACCAGTAGCTCGGCTGCCCGGTGTGTGCGACATATTGCTGTGCAACTGCATCTTCTGATTCTATTACGACATGATGGGGGGGCCCAAATCAGTTACTTTGCTTAGGGCCCCATTTAGCCTTAATCCGGCTCTGGGTATTGGCATTTATAATACTGTGCTGTCCAAGACAGGATTTTTGCATCTATACCCCAACTATAGCAAGGTGCAGGGCTGGCACAAGGTCCTCCAGCACCCAAGGCGGAGACATCAAAGTGCCTACCTCCAAAATCTCTCTCACCCCAGCCGTCACACACTGATTGCTATTAGACTAAGAGGTGCCCCAGGGCCCTCAACACCTTAATCTCTAGTTTTCTGGCTTGCAGTCACTGCTATGTATCCCCTTTTCTTATTTCTGTCTGCTTCAAACACAATAGGGGTATGATAGCTGAGTGAGTTGTGCGCCCCCTTCTACACTGTGCCCTGAGGCTGGAGCCTCTCTCGCCTGGCAAGGTGTGGTGGAGCACCCATGCAAAAAAGACAAGTGGTGTGCCACAGCCTTAGGTCACAGTACCAGTGACCAAGTAGTGTAAGACCAATGAGGCTGGCACCTCCTTAAAGGAGTCATCAGGCAAAATTAAAAAAAAAAGCTTTACTCACCTGCCGCTTTCTCCAGCCCCTTGCAGCCGACTGTCCCACGCTGACCTCTCCGCCGCCATCCTGAGGTCATCCTTACTGCACCTGCATGAAGCGGCGCTGTCAATCAGGGCCACATTGCCTGCAGCGTACTGCGCAGCCGCAGAACGACTGTGCCTGCGCAGTACGCCGCGGACCACGTGGCCATGATTGACAGCGGTGCTTCACGCAGCCGCAGTAAGGACGACCTCGAGGTTGGCCTGAACAGCTTGCGGGGAGCCCGAGAGCAGGGTGAGCAGCGTGGGACAGTCGGCTGCAGGGGGCTGGAGAAGGCCCCAGGTGAGTAAAGCTTTTTTTTTTTTTTTTTTTCTTTTGCCTGATGACTCCTTTAAGTAAAATGAGCTCTTTATTGAACAAGTGATTAAAATATATGTATATAGCTTGTGACTTTGAAAAAGAGCATCTAAGTTTGAAACAGTGGGCTGTCGCTGCTATGGCCATTTTAACTATTTGTATGTCATTTTTAATGACTTTTTCAATAAAGAGCTGATTTTACTTAAGTCTTATTGGACTTACAAATCAAATATGACTTTATTGGCATGACCAAGATTCATACAAGCATTGCCAAAGCAAGGGCAAAAGGGGGACATGGGAGGGGGTAGGGGTACAATGGCTAAGCAGTCTGTGAACATTACTCTATACCCAAACTATACATCTATGTCCCAACACATATCATGCATTGTATGTAGCTGAATGATTCTATAGCCTTTATATCCATGGGGTGGGATACTGTTCCTAAAGTGTACTTGGTGGTCAAGGTATAACTACAAATCATGGCCTCCCGCCATGTATGTGAATTGAACTCTGGGAAGTGGCAATGAGGAGGAGAGTGCCATGCAAGGCAACACCTTACATGTGAATAGACCCTCACTGGCATGTGGCACACAGACATGCTGTCAGCATCGTGTTTCCTCTGGAGAAGTGAGGGGCAGTGGAATAGCAGATTTCCCAAAACAACCACGTCTCTGGGAAATACATTAGTGATTGGATGGGGAAAAGCACCCTGGCCAATCACATTCAGGAAGGTCAGGTGCACCAACAGACATTCAATTACAGCTGAATGGGGTGGCTAACATTTTAGGTACCCACTGATGATGCAAGATTAGTAGCCCTCACTGAACAATACAACAAGATTCAGTAGAATTCAGTTGAACAATCTTACCAAATCTATGTAGTAGAAGAATATACTGAGTGCATATACTTTACATGGATGCGTTAGGTAGTCCCTCATATTACATTCAAGTGGCAAGATTGTACATTCAAGGTTATATCATTAGTGGTCTGTTTGACAGTTGGGTCTGGGTTGGAAGTGTGTTCCTTACTGAATACTGTATGTTACTGTGCACAGGCGGTAATAGGTTCACTTTGCCCTTATTATGTTATTTATTCAGTCTATGGATCGATGACAGTGTTACTACTTGTGCCTTGTAGACACTATTTTTCCCACGTTTTATCTTTGTCAAAAAAAGCATTTGCAAAAAAAAAAAGTTTATCCATAGAGAGATCACATTGGCAAGTCATATCTAAAATGCCTTTCCCTAGGCATTTTGCATGGATGACAGTAATATACATAAGGTGTGCATGACATAAAATATTTTATTTTTAACAGCTGGAGCTTGTGCCACATAGGATTCCCCTTGTGCTTTTACTTTGCTAGTAGCTCACATTGTGTGAGCTTTCTTGGTTATGCCAGTGGGTGTGTGTCAGATAGATAGATAGATAGATAGATAGATAGATAGATAGATAGATAGATAGATAGATAGAATGTGTGGTCCGTATGGTAAGTATGGATCAGCAATCCACATGAAAACTAAGTTGTGCACTTATCTAGGATGCTGGCTACTTTTTATTCTTTTTTACTTTTTGTATTTACACATTTGAATGCTGCACCTTTGCTTTGCATCCCTCAGCTTACAGGGGAACACTTCAAAATATTTAAAGCTAATGCCTGACAATGCTTACAGTTCTGTTATGAAAAATTGTATTTATTATAAATAAAGACTATTTGAAAGCATTTGATCCACATCATTTTATGACACTGTCAACCAATTGCCATGTTTCTTGTTTTTTTTTCCTCAAGGAGCAATATTTCTAGGGCACAGTGTATTTAAAAAACGATTTATCTTTGCCTGTATTGTGGCTGTACCTAACCATTTCAGCCCACAGGTGTTTTCACCTCTAGGACACAAGCAAATTTACCCTGTCAATGCTCCTTCCATTCATTCAACAATAACTTTATTACTACTTATCAAACAAAACAATCTATATCTTGTTTTTTTCACCACCAATTAGACTTTCTTTGGGTGGTACATTTTACTAAGCGTTATTTTAGTCTAAATGCATTTTAACGGGAATACTGTATATATAAGCTGACCTGCGTATAAGCCGAAGTACAGGTAGTCCCCGGGTTATGAATGCCCGACTTATGAACGACCCGCCGATACGAACGCCCACCGCAATGACGTCACGCAGCCCGGGGACTACCTCTTGTGCTCCCTTTCCTAATGCAGAGTATGCACAGCAGAAGTGATTGCAAGTTTCACCTATTCCATGGCGGCTCCGGGCCAATCAGCGGCGTCCTCTCTCTCCCCTCAATGCTCTTCCCAGTGGCTTCCCTAGTGTCGCGTAATGACGCAATCAAAAGGAGACCCCGCGGCTCCTTCTGATTGCGTCATTATGCGACGCTACTAGTGAAGCCGCTGGGAGGAATGGTGAAGGGAGAGAGGACGCCGCTGATTGGCCCGGAGCCGCCATGGAATAGGTAAGACTTGTAATCACTTCTGCTGCGCATACTCTGCATTAGGAAAGGGGGCAGAGATGACACAGAGGGGGGACACTGGAAGCACAGGGGACAGAGGAGGCACAGCGTTCCGACTTAAGGATGGATTCAGGTTAAGAACGAGCCTACAGTCCCTATCTCGTTTGTTAACCGGGGACTACCTGTACACACTTTTCCCTCAGAAACCAGGAAAAAGTGATTGATTCGTGTATAAGCCTCCTCCCCAGTATAGCCCCCCCCCCCCCAAAGTAGCCAGATGTCCCCCAGTACAAGTCATCCCTTCTACCCATAGCCAGATGTGCCCTACGGATGATACAGCTGTGTCTCAAGACGACACTAGATGGTGTCATAGATATGAGATGCAGCGATTGCCACACAGGAAGAACACCTGATCATTGCACCGCTGACATGTTGCTTGCACGCTCCGCTCTACAAACCGGGGGACCTGGGTAGTCTTGAGCAGTGCACTCTGCACTGCATGCATATAACAGTAAGCCGGCTGGCAAGAGCAGGGCCACTAGTGCAAGATCCTTACTCTCTGCTAGTACCAAAACCTGCGCCACCATCCATTCTGCTCCACTGACTTGCATATAAGCTGAGCGGGTAACTTATCAGCACATTTTTTTTGTGCTGAAAAATTAGGGTTACATGCGAGTATATAAGGTAATAAGAAAAAAATTATTTCTCAGTTCTCGACCATTATAGTTTTTAAAATAAAGAATTCTACTGTGCAAAAAAACCCCACACAATTTAAGCACTCTCCTGGAAGATACCAGGAAGTGCTTGATCTTCCTTTTTTTTTTTTTTTTTAAGTTTGTGACATTACATTTTTATGAATCAACAAGCCTCGTGATTGGAGGCATGTTGATTCATTCACAGGGGATCGTTAGCCTCAGGGGAACACTCGGTCCCCTTTCCACAATTGATTCCCTGTAATAATGGCAGGGAATGAGCGTGCACCCGATAGTTACAAGTGCGCACCCGCCGCAACACAGCTGGATGAAAATCTTTGTCCAGATTGCTGCTAAGTGGCTCCTACTGGACAAATATATTTGTCCCCTTAGGCTTAAGTGGTTAAAGTTAACAGATAGTGCTGAAAAATCTCATACAGGACTACTGTGCTATGACACAGGAAGAAGAGCCATGGGGTGAGGCAGTAAAGAGACATTGGAAGAGGATTGATGGTACAGGGAACTGGGTACTGCAGGCACACAGAAGAGCCATGAGGTGTGGCAGTAAAGAGACATTGAAAGAGGATTGATGGTACAGGGAACTGGGTACTGCAGGCACACAGAAGAGCCATGAGGTGTGGCAGTAAAGAGACATTGGAAGAGGATTGATGGTACAGGGAACTGGGTACTGCAGGCACACAGAAGAGCCATGGAGTGAGGCAGTAAAGAGACCTCAGAGGAGGAGTGACAGGGCAGGGAATTGAGTACTGCAGGCACATGGAAGAGCCGTGGGGAGTGGCAGTAAAGAGACATCAGAAGAGGCATGATGGGTGGAAGAGGAGACCTGAAGCAGAGTGGAGCTGGTGATCATACACAGGTCCCTGCGTTACTCTGCAAGATGAGAGGAAGGTGTGGACCCCCGGGTTCCATGGGCTATTGTTACATCAGTGGTTATACTTCTGGGGTTACGTTCTGATGCAGAAAGTTGTTTTGTCATGCAGGTTTTACAGAATTTAAGCTCTCTACATTGCTTAGGTTAACTCACGTTTCTCGTGTCTCTCTGTCTTTATAAAGAAAGTGTTTCTGTTGTATGTCACTTGAGTCTCTCCTACAACTACTCGTCGTGGAACTAAAAATGGATCACATATTAGGATTATTGGATTTTCTGCACCGGGCAGCTAGAAGTCCTTAGTGTTGTTTCTAATAAATTGACATTTTAAGGGTTTTAGCTGAATTGGATTTTGCAGAAGCTGTATGAAGTCAGTGCACCCACGATGTTGCCATTCCAGGGCAGCAACCATTTCCGTTAAATGCAGGGCACATAATGGAAGAAATCTATACAGCGGCAGATGTGGTTGCGGAGGTTTACCTCTGACCCTTGCATTTCCTGCATGAACATTCCTAAGTGAATCACCCATTGATTGAGAAGAAGCGTCACGTATTGCAGAAAGGGCCAATCAATGAAACGATTTGCTGGCATATGCCCAATGCAACTTTGTTAATTACAAAAATAAATTGTATGCCATTACAGCAAATGATAAACAAATTATGTTTTTTCCTTTGTGGCTGCCGTTATCACTTACTGAATTAGTCAAGGATAGAGTAGACTAGCTTTTATACTGAGGAAATCCAAACCGTAATGTGCTTGTTTTTATTTTGCATTTGAGTTTTCAAAAACAAAGTGTACCTGTACTGATATACCATGATGATATAAATGTATATTCAGTATGTATAGGACTGAGCATTCTTAGAAATTGCCTGTGCTTTTTTTCAGGGTAAAGGTTAATAAAGCAAGCCTGATAATACGTTTCACTGCGGTTTAGAGATGGCCCGAACCTCTGATTTTCGGTTCACGAACCGCATTCGCAAACCTCCACAAACGTTCTCAAACGTGAAGTTTCGCGAACTGCAATAGACTTCAATGGGGAGGCGAACTTTGAAAACTAGAAACATTTATGCTGGCCACAAAAGTTATGGAAAAGATGTTTCAAGGGGTCTAACATCTGAGTTATTGCATGGAGGAGTGGGATACACGCCAAAAGTCCCGGGTAAAAATCTGGATTTGACGCAAAGCAGCGTTTTAAGGGCAGAAATCACATTGCATGCTAAATTGGAGGCCTAAAGTGCAAAACCTCTTGCATGTGTATACATCAATCAGGGAGTGTAATTAGAGTACTGCTTTACACTGACAGACCAAACTCATTGTGTAACGCACCGCAAACAGCTGTTTGTGTTGTGACAGCAGTGCTGGACTGGTGCGCACCATGGCGAGAGTGCAGGCCTTGGCGTTTTTCAAGTCCATATGGTCACCAGGCTGACGTAGCTAAATGACAGAACAACAGTGACTGTCCAGTTGATCGAATTTGATCTGTCCACAATGAAGCAACGACCTTATTATCTTTGGTGTGCCACCCCCCCGAGACACTCATATAGCAGTCGGTCATTGCTTCATTGTGATATGCAAGCCCCTACACCGTGGCAAGGTAACGATCACGAAGGGGAATTGACACATGTACATGCCTTTGTTTTGTTGTTGCAGCTGCAGTGCAGCCAGAAAAATTAGACAGGCATGTACACGCACCAGAAAAATTAGTATAGCGGCCGCTGCTAGCAGCGGCCTTAAAAATTCAGGAATCTGCCTGGAGTCCTGCTGGACCATGGTGGTGGTGGCGGAGAAGGCAGTCAAGCAACCTGCAGGCAGAGATGCTGTGTGGGGAGCGACTTAGTCTTGGGGCAGGCAGCCAGTCACACGGCGTGCAGGCAGAGATGCTGTGTGTGGGGACTGACTTAGTCTTCGGGCAGGCAGTAGCCCTCCGGGATCCATGCCTCATTCATTTTGATAAAGGTGAGGTACTGAACACTTTTGTGACTTAGGCGACTTCTCTTCTCAGTGACAATGCCTCCAGCTGCACTGAAGGTCCTTTCTGACAGGACGCTTGAAGCAGGGCAAGACAGAAGCAGACAGGTAGCGGACAGGCACAGTGACACTGCGTACGCTCAACTCACGTAGGTAGGTTGGTGCACTGTGAACAACAGGTACGTTGGTATATGCAGTGATGGGTATTACAATGTGCACCTGTCACACACAGACCGGTAACGGACAGGCACAGTGACACTGCGTGTGCTCAACTCACGTAGGTAGGTGGGTGCACTGTGAACAGGTAGGTATATGCAGTGATGGGTATTACAATGTGCACCTGTCACACACAGACAGGTAGTGGACAGGATGCTTGAGGCAGGGCAAGACAGAAGTGGGATGGCAAATTGTGACAGCTCTGGCCACAGGTGGTATATTACACTGCTTGTGCTCACCTAGATAAGTAGGTAGGTGCAGTGAACAGGTGCAATGATTGGAATTACAAATGTGCACCTGTCACACACAGGTACCGTGAACAGGTGCAATGACTGGTGTTATATTACACTGCTTGCGCTCATGTAGGTGCACTGAACAGGTTACAGGTATGCACTGCAGTGATTGGAATTACAAATGTGCACCTGTCCCACACACACACAGGTACCGTGAACAGGTGCAATGACTGGTGGTATTAACAATGCGTGCGCTCACGTAGGTATAGATAGGTAGGTGCACTGAACAGTGAACAGGTGCAGTGATTGGGATTACAAATGTGCAATTGCCTGACACACGCACACACACACACGTACCCTGAACAGGTGCAATGACTGGTGGTATTAACAATGCGTGCACTCACGTAGGTATAGGTAGGTAGGTGCACTGAACAGTGAACAGGTGCAGTGATTGGGATTACAAATGTGCAGCTGCCTGTCACACACATAGGTAGTCACTGAATGTGCTGAGCCTGGCAGTGGCACCGTAGGAATTACCAAGGCTGTCTATGCAACACAAGTGTCTGTGGGACACATACACACACAAAAAAAAATAGATCACAAGAACAAGATTAGCTCTCAAAAGAGCTGTTGAGGGGTGCTTTTTTTAGCAATAAGAATCAGTAAGGAGCAAGCTAACAAGCCTACAAGAGCCTGACTAAGCTTTCCCTAGAGCTCTCTCTGCAGCAGCAGCAGCAGCTCTCCCTTCTCTAATTACTGCAGGCACACGAGTCCAATGCCTGACGCTGTCTGCCTTTTATAAGGGGGGGGGGGGCTCCAGGAGGGAGTGTAGCCTGATTCCCTACAATGTGCCTGCTGACTGTGATGTAGAGGGTCAAAGTTGACCCTAATGATGCACTGTGGAGCGAATCGAACAGGTCTCTGTGATCGTGAACCCCGGAAGTTCACCGGTTCCCGTTCGCCAGCGAACCGTTCGGGCCATCTCTACTGCGGTTCAGGTAGTGGGGCTGTTTAATGCACTTTCCACATTTTATGTATTACTAGACCTAAGGCCCATTAACTATACGGGCGCCAGGCCTCCCTCACGACCCCCTCCACTCCTGCCCCTGTCGCCACCGCCGCAGCGGGTGTGCACACGCACTGCCTGCCCACGCACCTGTGCACACACAGGCCCGCGCACTGAGCGTGCACAAGCCTGCCCCATCCTCCTCCTGTCCCAACAGCCGCCCCCTCGCTGCGCATGCGCGGTTTGGCAAAAGCATGGACATGGACACAGGAGGAGGACGCAGGGACACGGGTTTTATTAGGTCGGATAAGGGACTACCTCAATGATATCTATTGGTGTTATAGTGCATAAATGTTTCAAAGGGCAGCTTAACTGGTTCCAGACCATACAGATTGAAATATACAGTACAACATATTTGTGTCAGGGCATAGATTTCAATCAGTCCCGCCGCACGGTCTTGTCGCTCGCCTCTCACCATTTGCGTCATTGCACCTGCTTGCTCTGCTGTCAGGCTGACAGCAGAGCGAGCGTATCCTGACCCTGTGATTTCTGTGAGCCAATCACAGTAATCAATAACAAAGTAGGAAAAGGACGGTTTTGGTCCTTAAGGGGCCAGAGCCATACAGTATACAACTGGCTAAAGCTTACCTGAGAGGAATGGACAATAAAGGGTTACTTACCTGGGGCTTCTTACAGCCCCCTGCAGTCCGTCTGCTCCCTCAATGTCCTCCAGACGCCTCAGCCGCACGCACCACCTAGTCACACTCCTGTGACTGGCCCCGCTTCCACGAAGAAATAATGCCAAGATATTTACTGGAGTTTCTTGGTATCTTGGATATCTTGGCATTTTTCTCTGGGAAGGGAGGGGAGGCAGGCTTTGAGGGAGGCGGCAGAGCAATTAACTATAACTTTACTTTTGCAGGAAAGCTGCTGGATTTGAACTTGGAGATCCGCTTTAAAAGGTGAAACTAATATATGAAACAAACTCATTACATGCCAAACAAGATATTTCAAGCCTTTATTTGTTATAATGTTGATGATTATGGCTTACAGCTTATGAAAACCCCAAACTCAAAATCTCAGAAAATTAGAATATTACACAAAATCAATAAAACAAAGATTTTAAATTGAAAAATGTCAGACCTTTGAAAAATATAACCGTGCATATGCACTCAGTACTTATTTTGGGCCCCTTCAATAGCGACCTTCAGCTCTTCTGCATCGTTTGGTCTCATCTTTCTCTTGGCTATGCCTCAGAGATTCTCTATGGGGTTCAGGTCAGGCACGTTTGCTGTCCTATCAAGCATAATCATTGAACCAAATTTTGGTACTTTTAGCAGTGTGGGCAGGTGCCAAGTCCTGCCGGAAAATGAAGCAAGCATTTCCATAAAGCTTGTCTGCGGAAGAAAGCTTGAAGTACTCCAAAATCTCCTGGTAGATGGCTGTGTTTAATGTGGAGTTAATGAAACACAGTGGACCTACACCAGCAGATGACATGGCTCCCCAAATCAACTCAGACTGTGGAAACTTCACACTGGACTTCAAGCAACTTGGATTGTGTGCCTCTCTCCATTCTTCCTCCAGAGTTTGGGTCCTTGGTTTCCAAATAAGATGTACATTTTGCTCTCATCAGAAAAGAGGACTTTGGACCACTGAGCAACAGGCCAGTTCTTTTTTTCTTAATCCCAAGTAAGACGCTTCTGACAGTGGCCTCAATTCACTAAGCAGTTTAGACTAGTCTACTGATGGTTTTTAGTCTACTGATGGTTTGGTCAGTTGTATCAAAGGGGAATTCACTATTACCAAATGTTTTGGACCTGTTTTTAGACCTGGTCTAAAACATTTGGTAATTAGGTCGGTAAAGCAGGGGAAATCATCAAAAGATGCAATTCACAAACAAGTAGCTACTATGACTGACATCCTTCTCCTTTGATGAGCTCTTTTCTGCATACAATTAAACTGCTGCATAATTAATCCAAAAGGTTCCATCCTCACATCTAAAATACCTCACAGAATTACTTTACCAACAGAAAAAGTGGGCGTGGTTACTCCTTGTTTGCGTTGTGAATTGTGTAATTACTGAACGTTTTAGACCAGGTCTAAAAACAGGTCTAAAACATTACACCAAACCATCAGTAGGCTAAAAACCATCTGTAGACTAGTCTAAACTGCTTAGTGAATTGAGGCCATTGTTTGTTGTTCAGAAGCGTCTTGACAAGAGGAATACGCCATTTGAAGCTCATGTCCAGGATCAGTCTGTGTGTGGTGGCTCTTGATGCATTGTCTCCAGCCTCAGTCCACTCCTTGAGAAAGTCCTCAACACTTTTGAATGGCCTCTCCCTGACAATTCTCTCTAGGCTCATCCCTGCTGATTGTGCACTTTTTTTTTATCCACACTTTTCCCTTCCACATAACTTTCTATTATCTTGCTTTGATACATCACTTTGGGAACATTCAACCTCTTTTGCAATTACCTTTTGAGGCTGTCCCTCCTTATGGAGGGTGTCAATGATGATTTTCTTCAGTCTTTCACATGATTGGGATTCCTACTGAGTCAGACTGAGAGACCATTTAAAGCGGTATTGTCACCATAAAAATCAAATTTCAACAGCAACTGGTCTGAGTGTATTAAGTGATAAAGATGCTAATCCTGCATTCAAAACTTGCAAAACTTTTTCTGCTGTTATGGTTTGGAGTTATCACATACTTTAGGAGCACTGGCCCTAGTGCCAAACAGTGCCAAAAAGTTGAATGCTGGGAATTTTTATCTATAATATATTCCTCATCTTCCATTTATTTCCCTGCCTAGCTGATCACTTGTGTTTACAAGCAAGGCTGAGGTGACTCAGTGATTGGATGTGTAAATTAAAAAAAAAGACTCTGGGAGGAGGGCAGTTAATGAATACACAATGAGCAAGAGAAAGGAGGGGGGAAAACAAGAGTCAGGGAGGATATGATGTCAGCATTAGCTTGGCAAGATGGCCACTGCCTAGAAAAGGATTTTCTGCTTTTTCTTTGTAAAATTCACAGGAATCATTATGTGGCTAGCACAATACATCTGTTATGTAAGTAGAAGTAGTATTTATCTTCTTATATATGTTTTTTATTTCTAGGTTAGCATGGGTGTCGCTTGTTCTTTAAAGGCTCAGGGACCCTTTGCCAATTAGCTGATTAGTGTCTGACACTTTGGTCCTAGAATATTGAACCTTTTCACAGTATTCTAACTTTCTGAGATTTTGAGATCTAAATAATAAAGGCTTTAAATATCTTGTTTTGCATGTAATGAGTCTATCTCATATATTAGTTTCACCTTTTAAGCTGAATTTCTGAAATAAATGGACTTTTGCATGCTATTCTGGGCAGCATGGTGGCGTAGTGGTTAGCGCTTTGACCTTGCATTGCTGGGTCACCGGTTTGAATCCCAGCCAGGTCGACATCTGCAAGGAGTTTGTTTGGTCTCCCCATGTATTTGTGGGTTTCCTCCAGACACTCTGGTTTTCTCCCAAATCCCAAAAAGCATACAGATAAGTTAACTGGCTTCCCCCTAAATTGGCCCTAGACTATGATACACTACACGATACATACAATATAGACATATGACTATGGTAGGGACTTGATTGTGAGCCCCTCTGAGGGATAGTTAGCGACAATGTATACTCTGTACATCGCTGCGTAATATGTCGGCGCTATATAAGTACTTAAATAAATAAATATTCTGATTTTCCAAGCTTCACCTGTCGAGTTTAGAATTTCCCTTGCTGCATGTTATACATTCTTCAGACAGCAGAGGGTGCCTAAGCCATGTCTTGTAAACTGGTTGTCATTAAATCAACAAGCTTGACTGCACTCCTTGAACTCCAGCTTCAAATATTTCCTCTTTGGCTGCTACTACCTTGATTGAAGGCTGAGCTAATTCTTAGTATAATATATAGCTACAAATTTGTAATGTAATAATAAAAGGTATACTTTCTTCATTCTGCAACTAGCTATGATTATCTACAACCAAAATAAATGATAATTTCTATGTGGGAAACATCACAACAACCGCACACTCAGAAGCTAGCTCCAATACTAAGGACCCTGCATGTCACAAGGATGCCATGGTTGCCACATGTTTCTATCATTACTGACAGAGGTCACATGTTTGTAGTAAGACTCTCCCAGTCAGCTGTCCCTGTCAGGAGCTCATTCAAATGACTTCTCAGCATATACAGGATACAAGCGGTTTGAATCAGATAAATTTTTTGTATAGTTCTTCAGTGTTGAAATGAGGGAAATCCAGAACTATATCAGACCCATTTGCTACTAAATTCATTCCCTGGATGGAAAAGCAATGCAATAAAAAGTATATGTTAAAAGTACCTGTTAAAGAGACACTGAAGCGAGACTAAATCTCGCTTCAGGTCTTATATATAGCAGGGCCACGTGTGCCCCTGCTAAAACGCCGCTATCCCGCGGCTTAACGGGGGTCCCTTCACCCCCAACCTACCCCCCGCAAACCTTGGTCGCAGACTTGGTCGCTTTTCCCCTCTTCCTGGAGGCAGGGCTAACGGCTGCAGCCCTGCCTCCCAGCGCGTCTATCAGACGCGCATCGACGCCTCTCCCCCGCCCCTCTCAGTGAAGGAAGACTGAGAGGGGCGGGGGAGAGGCGGAGATACGCGTCTGACAGACGCGCATGGGGCTGGGCTGCGGCGGTTAGCCCTGCCCCAACCAGGAAGCGCTCCCCCGCTGCACGGAGGGGGTTTGGGGGGACAGGGACCCCCGTTAAGCCGCGCTATAGCGGCGTTTTAGCAGGGGCACGCATGCCCCTGCTAGCTATGAGGTCTGAAGCGAGATCTATTCTCGCTTCAGACTCTCTTTAAAGGACAACTGAAGCAAGAGGAACATGGAAGCTGCCATATTGATTTCCTTTTAAGCAATATCAGTTGCCTGGTTGTCCTGCTGAACCTCTGCCTCTAATACTTTTAGCCACAGACCCTGAACAAGCATGGTTTAAAACAAAACAAAACATATTCATGTGTTTGAATGGCCCAATCAAAGTCCAGATCTAAATCTAATCGAGAATCTTTGGCAAGATCTGAAAACTGCTGTTCACAAACGCTGCCCATCTAATCTGACTGAGCTGGAGCTCTTTTTCAAACAAGAATGGGCAAGGATTTCAGTCTCTAGATGTGTAAAGCTGGTAAAGACATACCCTAAAAGACTGGCAGCTGTAATTGCAGCAAAAGGTGGTTCTACAAAGTGTTGACTCAGGAGGCTGAATAATTACGCACACCCCACTTTGCAGTTATTGATTTGTAAAAAATGTTTGGAATCATGTATGATTTTCATTCCACTTCTCACATGTACACCACTTTGTATTGGTCTTTCACATTGTGTATGTGAAAATAAAATTGATTCATGTTTGTGGCAGTAATGTGACAAAATGTGGAAAACTTCAAGGAGGCAGCATACTTTTGCAAGCCACTGTAAATGTTATTTGTCTTGTCTCTTGAGTAACCAGGCAGCTTGGGGTGACCCAAGCCACTAGGACCACTGTGTCTTGTCTTTTGTTACAAGATGTGTTGCATTCTTGAAAGATTCTCAGAAGTGGATCCATTGTAGAAAGCCAACCCCTGTCTGATGACTTTTGAAAGAAGTTTGAGCTGTGTAAGTGAAGCCTGCCACAATGGCTGCCATCTGCCCCATAGTAGCACTCCTCATTGCTAACCAGGACCTTCCCATGGGTTGCTGTTACACTGGCTAGACTGACTCCCAGAAGCAGGTAACATGATGACCTCATTCACACCACAGCGCACTACAGTGTTCTCTGTTCACAATACTAATTGGTGCATAGCACTGGGAAATACGGCTTGTAAATAATTGATAGATCCCTTGAGGAGGTGAAAGGGATATGCACATAATGCTCTGTCCTAAGCATCTAAACTATCACTAGGTTCTTGGTGATGATTAGGATGATGATATTCTAGAACATGACATGTTCTGGCAGGGAATATGTACTGCTTCATATTTTTATCTTTTAGTCATTGGAATTTCCTGTGCAACTCTAAACACCAAGACTGCTGTATAGAGCCACAAGCAGTTACTGAGTGAATATAATGCCATTTCTCACTAATAAATTACACCTGCAACAGCATATTTCTTCAATGTAGTTTAAGCCCCAGTTCAGCCTTCCATTTTTAAATGCATGCTGTAATAGTAAATATGCGTTAATTAGCAATGCACAATGTTCTGTGAATTGCATGTGTGTATTTTTTCAACAAATATACTTCAAATACTCGGTTGCCTGGTTCCCGTAGTATTGTGGACATGACAGTGCTGTTTCAATGCAGATTCTTCTCTCATCCTGTCAATGCCTTGCATGAAGCAGTCAGAGAGGAAATGGGTGGAGACAGCAGTCAGATCACATTACCTCCCAGCTCCTCCCTCTGCTGACAGACAAATCCTTTGTGGCCAACATTTAGCTATAGCTCACTTTCATAATAATAAGAGTCTGCTGAACTGTTGAGCTGTAGTGCTAGCTACAAAGAGTCAAAGTTTTCCATATTAGGAGGAACTGGAGTGTGTAAGCTGCTCTAGCGGGGAGCACACCCTGTGCTACCAGCCCCAATACTTTATGCCTGAATGTACACACACTTAGATACAGCTAAAAATGGTGCCTCAGTAATTTAGGCGCTGGGTAAAGACACTAGCAGAACATCTGTAAAATTACTGGTATTCTACTATTGAACAGTGAGTAATATGATAATAGAATATCGGTAATTTTTACAGATACTTTACTATCGCTAAACCTAATCCTTTTCTCACCTGAACCCTCCTTTTATTAATGCCTAACCCTAACTGACCCCAGCTGCAATCTCTGCCAACATCAGCACTGCCTTTGCTGCTAAACTCACCCTTATCATACTTATCATGCGCTGCTGACGCTCACATTACCTACTAGTTGGCACTGTAGCCGCAATTAACATTGCATGCTATGCGGTGCCCATTTTACCAAAGTACCACCAATGCCCAAATTACCCGCTTCACCTTAACATTACTGCATTTCATTCACTTCCCTCACAGAGAATAATAACCTATTCAAATCTGAATCACTACCCTCTAGCGATTAGTGTTTTCATGGCTGCAAAAAATGTTTTATGGCCTCTAATTCATTTTCAGGAGAGCTGCAACTGTAGCCCCACTGCACCAACCCCACAGATAAAGCTCTGGTTTATTAACCCCTGCAATGAGAAATATAAAACGTGAACACAAGCAAATTCTAAGTAGGACTGGTACTATATGCTTAGTATTATCTCATTTTGTCGCATGTCACTTCAAGTGCCCTTTAATTCAGGCCCAATATCTATTTTAGCTGTTTGCATTCTGATTACTCCCAGATAGTAGCGTGTGACTGTACTGTCAGGTCAGGGAATTGCTGGTGACAAGGACCTTGGTGCAATTTACTGGCAATAAAACCTATTGTTCCTCTTCAGAATTTTGTAATTATATTTCATTTCTTGCCTTCCCAAGACCGTCACGCAATATGTTTATATGTTAATGTATTTCATTGTGTTGTATGGACAAATTAAGAACCTTTAGCACTATTCTGAGACCCATTACTTAAAAGTTATGCAGAATCTGAAAATGCGTTTGTTTGTTTTTTTTCCTTTAGAGGGGAAACCGTGTGAGCGCAATATCCAAGGTAAGATATTATTTTGATACTTTCCTGTGATTAATTTAGCAGTTATTGCAGGTTTTCCAATAAACAGGAACCTGTCTAACTGAATACAGTTACAGTCAGCAGCTCCTGAGTCTTGAGATACAAAGACGTACATTTAAAGAAACAGGATATAAGGAGACGGTGTAGTCCTGGTTTATCATCCAGTATGACTGCACATGACAGTTACATGCTGTGAGCTTGATAAGTGTTGTTCATATTACAGTTCTGAACACAAGACAATCTTTCCTTTCTCCCATCAGCTCTATCTATGCTGTTAGGTCACCTACAGACTCAGCCCGTCTCCTGAAACATCACATTTGTAGTATTGTCTCGCACACACTAAAAGATCAAACCCATAGTCTTTAAGGGGAGTGCAACAGCTGCAAAAAAGGAATAACACCCTCTATGCAGCATTCAACAAAGAAAAAAGCTGGCACAGCCAAAGTTAATCTTTATTGGTTCCATGTAAAAGCATATGACCAATGTTTCGGAGCCAAGTAGGGCCCCTTTATTAAGTCAATGTTTGCTCTGAGGCAAAAATCTGTCTGCCGCTGTACAAAGATGCCTGGAGTGTAAGTGGGAGTCTGGCTACTCTAGACACTTGTGCAAAGCGATGTTTGAATCGTCTGGGATCAGCAGCAGCAGTGCAAATTAGAGTTGAGAGAAAGAGGTGGATACTTCCGAGACCTATTTCTAAATTGAGTAGTGGAAGAAAAAGACAGCTGCAATGACACTTGGGAACATTCAACTGAACAATGGACAGTGCAATGGCTACTGGGGACAATGCAGTGGTCCCAGGGAAGATTTCACTTAATGTGTAATGTTTGAGTACTTAATGAAGGTAAGTTTACCAGTAACTGCATGCCAGAATTAAATGAAGACTCCATAACACCCAACTCTCCCTTCCCTTTCCACACATAAGAATGATGTAGAAACAGTTTATACTGGATACAGCTCATCCTAGCAGAATGGGCGTAGCAATCACCACTGCGACCCCTGCCATCATTCCAGGTAGACCCAGAGGCTTTGGGGGCCCTTCCTCCTCTTTCTCCCCAACCGCAAGTGCTGTTAGCAACAAAACTCCCTGTTTGCTCACAAAAACCATGTGCAGGAGAGTGTGTATGTTTTTCCTGCTTCCAGGCACTGCTTCACAGCAGAAAACTCTCTGCTGCCATTCGCTGACTCCCGATCATGTGACCGGGTTCAGGGCCAAAGGGGGCCCGATGCTATTTTTGCAGGGGGAGCCTATTAAGTCTAGTTACGCCCCTGCCTGGCAGGGATGGTCAATGAGTTGCTTGGTTTGATGCAGGTTTATGGAAATTTGTGAAGCTTAAAAATGAACCATTTAAACTCCACCTTGACAAATATGTAATTTAAATACTGTGCATACAAGTGTAAGTGAAATTTTACATGACATGCATGCATGCTGTAGTAAAATGTGACATTGTGCACACCTGCCCAACAGTTGTCAGTTGGTTTGGGCAAAATGGTTGATATTGGTCAATCGTCAATTCCGTTTGGCTACATTTTTCGCAATGACTATCGCTTGATATGGTGAAATCTTTCGTTCGTCAGACGTTTCCAAAGTCTTTTGTATAGCCTGTGTACATAGCTTTAGTTTTAGCTATAAAATGGAACAAGCTTATTCTGCTCAACTCCACTTTTACTCCAATTTTCTTTGCACCTGTATTAATGAATCATGCCAACTGTTCCTGTTCTGTCTGTCTGTAACTGTCATCATGTGTGCAGTCTGTCTATAACTGTCTTCATATGTGCAGTCTGTCTGTAACCGTCATCATATGTGCAGTCTGTCTGTAACCGTCATCATATGTGCAGTCTGTCTGTAACCGTCATCATGTGTGCAGTCTGTCTGTAACCGTCATCATGTGTGCAGTCTGTCTGTAACCGTCATCATGTGTGCAGTCTGTCTGTAACCGTCATCATATGTGCAGTCTGTCTGTAACCGTCATCATATGTGCAGTCTGTCTGTAACCGTCATCATGTGTGCAGTCTGTCTGTAACCGTCATCATGTGTGCAGTCTGTCTGTAACCGTCATCATATGTGCAGTCTGTCTGTAACCGTCATCATATGTGCAGTCTGTCTGTAACCGTCATCATATGTGCAGTCTGTCTGTAACCGTCATCATATGTGCAGTCTGTCTGTAACCGTCATCATATGTGCAGTCTGTCTGTAACCGTCATCATGTGTGCAGTCTGTCTGTAACTGTCATCATGTGTGCAGTCTGTCTGTAACCGTCATCATGTGTGCAGTCTGTCTGTAACCGTCATCATATGTGCAGTCTGTCTGTAACCGTCATCATATGTGCAGTCTGTCTGTAACCGTCATCATGTGTGCAGTCTGTCTGTAACTGTCATCATGTGTGCAGTCTGTCTGTAACCGTCATCATGTGTGCAGTCTGTCTGTAACCGTCATCATGTGTGCAATTTGTCTGTAACCATCATCAATGTGTGCAGTCTGTCTTGAACTGTCTACATGTGTGCAGTCTGTCTGTAACTATCATCATGTGTGCAGTCTGTCTGCAACTGTCATGTTGTGTGCAGTCTGTCTGCAACTGTCATCATGTGTACAATCTGTCTGAGAGAAAAAACAACCATTTGTGTTTGTATTTATGGATACATTTATCATATAAGAGATCATTCACTTAAGGACATATCTATGGGGAGCGCTACATTTACCTACTTTCTAAAAACAAAAAAAAGAAACGTGAATGTCAGCTTGACAGTTGTACTTCTATGAGCGCTGCATGGGGTGTAATACTGCATGCACTACATGGCCCAGCAGTTTAGACAGCTCTGTTCCAGAACATGTAAATGGAGCCTGCGGATCAGGTTGCTATGTACCTGCTTCCTATTCCTGTATCCTTCTATGATCGCAGCCTTGATTCTTTGAGATGATGTGAAACTAAAAAAAACTCTTCCAGACTCTTCCATTAGCGGTAACTGCACCTCCCGCAGCTCCTGGAACACACTTTAGGTAGGTAAAGGTGAGAGAAGCAAAGATAAAAAGCATCTCCTGGGGATTCTGTGATTGCTCAATTTGAGACATTTCCCTGTGGGGGTGTTGGGGGAAGGCGGGAGACATAAACTCATCTATTTAGTGATACTCACATGTAACTCTTTCCATGCCAGAATGGACAGCGCACAGGTGTGTGTAAGATTTCTTCTCCATGTTTCCTAGAAACGCTCACAATTCACAACCTGCCATATAGCGAAGAAAAATACCAGCCAAGTGTAAAACAACAGTTCTTTATGACTGGTCACCATTATTTTCTACATCATTTTCTAATAAATACCTGAGAATAAGGGAAGCCTTGTGGATTCAAGTGAAGACTAGTAATGTTTTCCTACTCATCGTGCATAATTTAACCTTAGTCAGGAAGATTACAGTATGCATGCATGACCTCTGTCCTATGCTATCTTCACAGGAAACATCAGTTCCAACACATACAATGGGCATGGAAGACTAGACCCTTATATCAGATCAGGTTATTTGGGAGCCGGCTTTGGCAGGCATCTAATAGAAGCCACTGCTCCGCCGTATACTATCGAGCCAATCGGCTAGTTAGACCTAAACTCTTAAAGAGAAACTCCGACCAAGAATTGAACTTTATCCCAATCAGTAGCTGATATCACCTTTTACATGAGAAATCTATTCCTTTTCACAAACAGACCATCAGGGGGCGCTGTATGACTGATATTGTGGTGAAACCCCTCCCACAAAAAACTCTGAGAACCGTGGTTCTCTTGGCAGTTTCCTGTCTGTGAACCTTTTTGCATTGTGGGAAATGGCTGTTTACAGCTGTTTCCAACTGCCAAAAAAGCATGCAGCAGCTACATCACCTGCCAACAGTAAAAATGTCACCATGTAATAAATGTCAGAATGTAAATCAGGGACTTAAAAGATTTTGCAATGGGCAAACACTGACTACATCATTTATACATAATTATTGTAAAAATGAAGCACTTTTTTTTATTACATTATTTTCACTGGAGTTCATCTTTAAGGTAGCCATACACCTAGCGATGATGGGCAGATTCAACCAAGAGACAGATCTCTGTAATCAAATCTGATTAGAGAGAGATTTGTCGGCTGCCCTGCCCGTACACTGCGGGTCGATTCACAATCAATTTCAGCATGAAATCTTTTGGAATTGGCAGAGCCCGCCACATTTGCCTTATCACCCCTAATGTATCAATGCATATGTACTGTATATGGATGTGCATTTATACATTACCTGTCCTGCGTTGTGGTGCCTGTCCTCTTCTGAATCTGCCCCTCTTCTCTATACACGCCGTCCTGCATGGCGCGTGTTGGACATCACAAGTGCACCAGAATGTTATGCTCTGGCAGCGTGTATGGGAAGTGTAACGGACAGCGGCAGATTCAGAAGAGGACGGGCACCGCAGCACGGGACAGGTAATGTATAAATGCACATACACATACACTTATACATTAGGGGAACAGCGCTGGGGGTTTCGTTGCTCGCCCCGATATTGCTCATCTTTACCAACGCGCAACTGACCGACCACAATGGCCCGACATCGTGCAGCATGTCAGAGTGATTAATGTGACCAATTTTAATCCGAAATTGGTCGTATTTGCAATCAGGCATGCACTTGGCGGCTCCTATTTTCATCCAATCTGATTATAATAATTGTAATTGGATGATTGATCAGCCGCCAAGTCGTCTGATGTTTGGCCACCTTTACCAAGAAAGGAAGGACTTTAGTGTTAAGCATGGGGGGGTAGTGTTAGGCATTAGGAGGGGGATTAATGTTAGGCATTAGGAGGGGGATTAGTGTTAAGCATGGGGGTAGTGTTAGGCATTAGGAGGGGGATTAGTGTTAAGCATGGGGGGGGGGGAGGTTAGTGTTAAGGTCCGTACACACGCCGGACTTTAGGCAACGACGGGTCCGTCGTTGCCTCCCGCTGGGTGGGCGTGCCAGCGACAGTCCGGCGTGTGTACGCTCTGTCGTCATACTGATACGGCTGTTTCTGAGCGATCCGCCGGGCGGATCGCTCAGAAACAGCCGTATCAGTATGACGACAGAGCGTACACACGCCGGACTGTCGCTGGCACGCCCACCCAGCGGGAGGCAACGACGGACCCGTCGTTGCCTAAAGTCCGGCGTGTGTACGGACCTTTAGGCATTAGGAGGGGGATTAATGTTAGGCATTAGGGGGGGGATTAGTGTTAAGCATGGGGGGTAGTGTTAGGCATTAGGAGGGGGATTAGTGTTAAGCATGGGGGGTAGTGTTAGGCATTAGGAGGAGGATTAGTGTTAAGCATGAGGGGGGGTAGTGTTAGGCATTATGAGGGGGAGTCAGTGTTAAGCATTCGGATAGAGTTAGGGTGAGGTATGGGGAGGGGTAGAGTTGGGTATTAGGAAGATGGTTAGGGTTAGGCATTGGGGGGAGGTTAGTGTTAGGCATTAGGGGGGGGGATTAGTGTTAGGCATTAGGAGGGGGCTTAGTGTTAAGTATTAGGAGAGGGTTAGGGTGGGGTATTAGGAGGGGATGGGGTTAGTGGGGTTAGTGTTAGACATAAGAAGAAGGGGTTAGTGTTAGGCATTAGGATGGGGCTAGGGTTAGGCATTAGGAGGGGGTTCGTGTTAGGCATTAGGGGGAAGGTTAAGGTTAAACATTAGGAGGGGGGATTAGTGCTAGGCATTAGGAGAGGGTTAGGGTGAGGTATTAGGAGGGCGGTGGGGTTAGTTTTAGGCATTAGGATGGGGGCTAGGGTTAGGCATTAGGAGGGGGTTTGTTTTAGGCATTAAGAAGGGGGTTAGTGTTAGGCAGTAGGGGGAAGGTTAAGGTCGGGCATCGGGGGGGATTAGAGTTAGGCATTAAGAGGGGGTTAGGGTGAGGTATGGGGGGGGGGGCAGTATTTAGCATGGTGGTGATGGTGTGTGTGGGGCGGTAGTGTCTATCCCACATAATAGAGCAAATATTTTGAGGTTTGGTTTCACCACCCTGATCTCTTCAGACAACAAGTCTGATATGGAAGACTCACAGCGTTGTTTGGGTTGGCACATTTCCTCCTCAGCAGTGTGGCACTGAGTGGTGTGACATCATGCTAATGCAAGGCATACTGCAGCTTCATACTGTTTAGAAAAAGTAAGACCTGTGTGTTTATACATCTTGAACAGCTTACTAGTAGTGTTGGCACCTCCAATTAATCAAGGCGTAGCTAAGGCCTCTTGTTACACTTCTTCAATGTGCAGCCACCCAGGGCTGGTTTAAGCTCCAATGAGGCCCTGGAGCAAAGGTAACCTAGTGCCCCTGTACCCCTCCAGGAAATCAGTACCCATGGCCTCTAACTGGCTGCCCTTTGCCCCCCAAACTCTGCTGCGCTCCCCAAAGCCCCTGCACAATTCAGGGCTGGCTTATAACTCCCCTGTCCCAATGCGCTGCTCCCAATCTTCATCCCAGCTACCTGACTCTCCTCAGTGACCTGGCACATGTTATGACTAATGACATGCAACAAGTTATGGAAAAGAGTCATGCAGCAGAGATGAAGATGGAGCACACAAAGAGCAGCATGCCGGGGCAGGTGAGTTATAATCCAGCCACAAACAGTGCAGGGGCCACTGAAAGCAGTCAGTGGGAACTGGCAGCATGGGGAGGCAGCAGCGCTCGGAAGGCCCATGGAGCAATTGCCACCTTTGCCTTAACAGTAGCGTGGGCCCTGCAGTCACCCCTAACCTGTGTAGCAGACCCCATTTTCCATGTGCAGTGCCCTCTTCCAGATTCATGTATATAGTACCCCCTCCCTTCACTGTGCAGCTCCCTTGGGTGACTGTTCCCCTTTTACATGGTTGTCTAGCCATTTGCAGTTTCCTTAATGCAATTGCAACCTCTTCTAATCAACAAAAATCACTGCTAATCATTCTGTGCTGTATAGTATAAATACATCTAAAATGTGCCCAGTAGTTTTTGACAATATCTCTACTTTAGCTGAAGGTTTCTGTGCACCATTCTCCATAAATCTATCTGGAAGTTGTGGCACCTTGGTGAAAACAGACTTTTCCCAATGTCTATCGCTTTTTTATTTTTTTTTAGTTTTTTGTTGTGCACTTTTGAAATCCACTGTCTATGTCATTAGTCTTGTAGTAAAAGACAGACCTGTTATTAAGCACCTACTGAATTTACATGAGTACTCCTTCTTCTTCTTCTTCTTCTCTATTTATAAACTGCTGACATCTTCTGCAGCACTGTACAGATTATATACATGTTATACTAACTGTCCTCAGAGGAGCTCATCATAATGTAACCCCTACCATAGTCATATGGAAGTCTTACCACACTACTACCTACTAATGTCCTACCACATTATTATGTATTTATATACCACTGACCTCTTCTGCAGCACTTTACAGAGTACGTATACATGTCACTGACTGTCCTCGGAAGAGCTCACAATCTAATCCTACTACAGTCATAGTGTAATGTCATACTACATTATTCTGCATTTATATAGCACTGGCATCTTCTACAGCAGTTTACAAACTACATATTCATGTCACGGACTGTCCTCAGAGGAGCTCACCATCTAACCCCCCTTCCTTAGATTTTAAGCCTGTTTGGCAGGGCCCTCTTCCCTGTGTGCTCTTTTCTGCCACTTAGTGGCTCTTCTTGTATATTTACCCCTACCTTTTAATCTGTGCACCATTGTTTACTGTTTTATCACTGTTCTGTGTAACTTTGTTTAAAGTTGTAATGTCACTCTAAAAGGCTGTGTAATGTAATGCCTCCCCTATTTATTGTACAGCACACATTAATATGTTAGTGCTTTATAAATTCAGGTAATAATAATAACAGCCCTTTACTATAGTCACAGTCTAGCATCTTACAACATGATTATGTATTTATATAGCACTGACTTATTCTGCAGCACTTTACAGTCATATCACTAAGTACCTCAGAGGGGCACAAAGTCTAATCCCCACATAGTCCTATTCTAATTTCCCAACCATAGTCTAATGCCTATTTGGGGGGAAGCCAGTTAATTACTGTGCTAGGGAATTGTTATTAATAAAATACATCCTACCATCCAGGGGCCTCCTTGTTGTGTTTGCCAGATTTTATAATATTTTGGGGCGGAGATAAGAGAATGGGTATGGTAAGCACTTCGTAGAAGTCTCTCTGACATTACCACATTCATTGGTTGATGGGAGGGGGGAGTATGAGCTTTGCTTTGACTATGCACATCACAGCCACCCAAGTGTTCCAGTACTCAAGGTGTTAAGAGGATACAAAATAGTTCTCTGCGCAGAGTAAAAACATGGATTTACTCATGATTTATAAGCCAATTTTCACCCAAGCTGCATGAGGAGGTTGGAGAATCTTTCTGGGTCAATGTGTCACTGGCAAGTGGGTTATTGCTTTAATAATGTAGTGAGAGGAAAGAGAAACACTAGGAATGGGAAAGAAGATGGAATATAGGTGATATACATGTTGCTGTGTGCGTCTGTATACAGCTGATGTACACGCAAATCTTACACTTTCTTTTGCAGCAATGGCAATTCCCTTATAGACCATACATCACTGTCTGTCTGACTATCGGTTATGTATATGTGTAATTTCTGCAGCGTATAACACGGTTTGCATGCAAAAAACACATTCATTGCATAATAAAAGCAGACCTGTCACATCCATATAACTAGGTGTGCGTGTGCGTCCTTCGTTCGCTCCTACGTATCATCATTTTTATCCTGTACATTAGAGACTTCCTGACAAGACACATGAAGATTATGGCTGACTCTGGGGCCATTGCAGTGGAACTTATTTATAAGTACTTCCAAACCCCCCAAAATAAAGAAGTTTAAACTCGATGCCTACTTTGCGTTTTAGAAGACATTTCAGTCTTTATTCAGTCCACATTTTCTCTTAAGTTTTCTCCTGGGAGATAATTTTTCATCTCCTGTTTAAAATAACCTTTCAGTGCTTTGCAATGGTAAAAGTACAAAAAAAGTAGGTGAAAATGTACTATTAAAATTATTTATACTTGAATACCCAATGGTCTATGGATTCTGGTCAAAGATTATTGCCCTAATTGATGAACTTCTTCAGACACAATTGATATTATCCCCCAGGACTCTGCTACTAGGATTATTAGATGGCACTCCCCCAGGTAAACATCCTCAATACTTGATCAGAATACTATGCTTCTATGCATGCAAAGAAATCTTACGCACTTGGAAGTCGGACAGACCCCCCCTTTGAGTTTCTGGAAATCTACTATCATGAAGGCTATGCCCCTCTATCGCTTAACATATAAGAGTCGCAACTGCCCTCAAAGGTACGATACAATATGGGCCCCTTGATACAATAATGTAGAAGCTCTTCCATCTGGCCCAGAAGACTAAATGAAAATTCCTCCTCACACCCCGTATACTTCAACACTAAATTAGTGCGATAATCCTTTGGCTGCTTCAGCTGACGGCGACAGGCATCAGAGACTTTCTTCTTCTTCTATTCTTCTTCTCTCTTTTTCTATCTTCTTTCTCCCCTCCTGCTTCTCAAGCTCATTTCCTCGTCAAGCATTGGGATGGGTCAGATCATTGTTCACTACTCAGGAATGTACGTAATGGCTTGTGCTGATCTTGCTATATGTGACTTTTAGTTATTATACTTCTAATGCCCATTGACTATGCTCTTTTCTATGACTGATGTAGTGTAATAAGATCTTGTGTTACCTTTCATGCATACACTCTTGTTGTTTTAGCTGTACCAATGTTGATTTTTTTTCAGTGTCACTCACCTGGGTGACATTATGTTGTACTTGTTGTGTCGAAAACTCAATAAAATTGAATTGTTAAAATATATATATATATATAATATTTTTATATTTTCTGGTGGCTTTAGGGCCCGTTCCACACAGTTTGTCACCTTATGTGAAACTGTATTAAATTTACAGCACTAACGCAATGTCTTTATGTCAATGGGCAGCACACACCAACTGCGTTGCGACATAATGCTATCTAGCAACCCAATACACAGCGTTAATAGAGTAACGCATGCATTACAGTAGCAGTGAGGCATACTTTCATTTTACTGTATTCTTCACTGCATGGACGCACACAGTGGTAATGTGCAGTAGGTATTTTCAGCTAAGTTGTGTTGTGATGTGTGAAAGCTCCCTAAAAGGCATTTTATTGATAAGATAGGAAAATATCACCTAGGAGAAAAAGTGAATTGAGTAAGGGCCTCCATCTTTAGTATTTAAAATGTACAGTACAGTATTTACATTTATATGTATAGAAGTGAATATTGACTCAAGATAGATAGATAAGATACAGAACTTTTATATTGCGCTTTTCTCCTGACGGACTCAAAGCTCAGTCTCGTTTATCATAATTTAAAGGACCACTACAGTGAATAGGAATCAGCCTAATTCCTATTGGAGGAAGGTTCCTGCAGTAACCAATGAGCGAGGCTTTCTAAATATCCCAGCGCTACCCGGGGCTGAATGCGATCACACGCTGGTGTATGCGCGAGATGCAATACCTGCCGAAACTACGCAATACCAACCGATCCTCTCCCCCTGCAGGACACCGCGGGCAGACACCGTGCGGGCCACAGAAACTGGCTTCGCGGGCCACAAATGGCCCGCGGGCCGTAGGTTGGGCACGCCTGAATAAAGTGATTGATTTTGTGGACTTATAATTGGAAAATCGATCGCTTTATCCATCGGGTGCACTTTGGACATGTACACATGATGCAACTTCCCGTCCGATCACCCGTCAGTCGGGCAGGAAATTGCATCGTGTGTACCCAGCATTATGTGTATACACCTTAACTGACAGACTTTGTAAATTCCAGAATTGGTCTTTTTGCTGCAGTGCAGTGCAGATAACATAGCTCTGTAAAGGACAGCAGAACCTAGTTATCGCCAAGTCTGCAGGCTTTGCTCTTGTAATGTTAGAGACTTTTTTTTATTGCTGCACAAACATGACATTTGGTTTTACTTATAAAATATTGTGAGGTGTAAGTAGCCCCACTCACAAAATAAAACTTTATTATTTATTGTATTTCACTTCTTTCTAATTTAAGTGTTTTTTTTTTTTCTATTAATGCCATAAACATTAAAAACAGAAAAACAAAATGAAATTTTGCTGCAGCATAACAAAAGAAAACGCTAAAAATCGCTTTATACAACCTTTAATTATTCTTGAGTTTCACAGAATTTTTTTAATTAACTTTTTAATAGTGAGAATAATATTTGGCTGTTCGCAATACAAAATTTCATTTAGAGTTACTGAGGTGAAATCAAGTCATATGAAAAAGTTTTCTGCAGCAAAGCTGTATTTTTTCTTTTACAGATGACTGATTACCTGGAGTGCTATTTGGATTGGAAAGGTTAATTTTATTTATTTTATTTGTCGTTTTGGATGAAAAATGAACATAAAGAGGCTCACAGAGCAATGATGATCAGGTTTGTGTAAACTGTATAGACAGGTTCCCAGAGTTTTCTATCGTTGCTTCCTTTCCCCTGTGAGAAACAGCAAATGGAATATGTGTGCAACCAAAACAAAACAAAAAAATCTCAGTTTTAGTTTCTATAGAAAGGGCTTAGAACCTCTTTGTAATATTTGATTACTGGGAGTATTTATTCTGTGTATTTCCTTCACTTTCTGTCTGCCAGGAACTGGCTTACTCTTTCCAACAGGTACAGAGGCAGCTATAAATCATACTATTTTTGTACAATGGGGAAATGTAAGAATCCCGTAACGTTTTGATGGTTATCTGTGCTATCCGATCCGCAGGACCAGCAGCGCTCATATTATATATGTAAACGTCCAAAGAGGTTCCATACAAATCCAATCTTGATTGGCTAAAGGTTGGTCAATTTTACCCAGGGCCGGCCCGCCCATGAGGCGGGGTGAAACGTTTGCCTCAGGCGGCGCTTCTGAGGGGGCGGCACCCGCCCGTCCGTGGGTGTGGAGTGCCGCCCGAGCTGGAGGGAATAGCGGGCAGGAAGGGGGTATTGGGCCTAGCGGCGGGGAGGGGGGTCGGACCCCCCCCTCCCTCGCCTGGGTCCCCCGTCCTCCGCTCCCCTCCAGCTTGTTATGCGCGCTGGCTGGCTGGCTGCAGCTGTAAGAGGCAACGGGCGGGGATCACTCACCTCTTCCTCGTTCCAACGTGCGCTCCACTGACGTCACTTCCTGCGGCGTAGCAGGTGCAGCGGCGATTTCTTTAAAGTTTGCCTCAGGCGGCAAATGGTCTAGGGCCGGGCCTGATTTTACCTCTTGTATGTAGTATGAGGGCCAGCAGATTTTAAGGCCTCTTTCCCATCTATCAACGCGTGCAGGAGCCGTTTCCTGCACGCGTTATATGCCTTGCAGTGTGTTGCCGAAAATCTGCGGTGCGACGCAATCAGCGTCGGTAGCTATTAATTGAACCGGACGGAGGCTCCCGGGTGCTTCGAACCGCAACGCACCGAGCCGCAGCATCGGGTGTGAAAGGTAAAATGAAATTCTATGGACTTTAATTTCACCTTGGTTAATGCAAAGAATTGCCTTTGTGTTGAAATGCACAAAAAGGGTTCTGGTGTAAAAGAGCTCTAAATACTATGAACCAGATTGTATAGTTAAAGCAATACTGAAGCAAGCTGCAAAAAATTAGTTAGGCTCCCTGCACACTGAAAATCCGTTTTGCGATTCCGATTCTGATTTGCAAATCCGATTTTCCCTGAATGCAATCAACAGAAAAACAGGAAAAAAATTCAGCATGCAGTAGCGATTAAAAATCGGAATTGAATGTAAAAACCGATTAAGAATCGGAATCGCTTGCAGTGTGCAGGGAGCCTTAGACATTTACCTATGGATTATATAGAGCCTTTCCCGGTCCTCTCTCCATACACTCTATCCACTGCTGTGCCCCGGTAAAGTTCTTTGACCAGCTTGGTCGGAAACCTCTTTGGCCCTTCTTGAGCAGCCCCGAATACTTCTGAAGAACCCAAGTACTTCAGAAAATGAGCACATCTGTACTGTACATGCTCTGGAAGCACTCTGGGATGCGAGTCCTTCAGAAGTCGGTGAAGAGCCCAAAAGGCGCATGAGAGGATGGAGAAAGATCTGGGAAGGCTCTGTGGGATCCAGAGCCTTTCATCCACACAGGCGAATAGGTCACGCAATTTTTGCAGCTTAATTCGGTATTGCTTTAAGATCCAATACTACATATAGGTGGTAAAATTGGACAGTCAAGACTGGATGTGTGTTCTTGGCTTCACCCATTTCTCTGGTATCTGGAACAAAATATAGGGATATGGAGGCTGTCATATTTATCTCCTTTTAAACAATACCAGTTGCCTGGCTGCCCTGCTGATCCTGTGTCTCTAGTACGTTTAGCCATAGACCCTGAACAAGCATGAAGCAGATCAGATATGCTGACTCAGGTTTTATTGAATTAGCCATATGCTTGTGCCAGGGTTTTGACTGACATTATTTATGCCAGAAGATCAGCATAAAAGATCAGGCAACTAGCATTGTTTACAAGGAAATAAATATGGCAGCCTCCATATCCCTCTCACCTCAGGTTTCCTTTAAGTATCAAAGAACCATTGGCTCAGTTGTAATGAGGTGACACGCGTATACGTTTTGTGCTTGTATATCAAGACGTTGCTTGCTTATCAAGTCAAAACATTTTTTACATTTTTGCTTAACTTGCAAAGCGCCCTTAAACCAAGATAGCTTATGCCGATGGTTCCTGTCATTGTAACAACCTCAGGTTCGTCTAAAAGACAAAAGGAGCCCAATGGTGCAGAATCGTGTAACATTCAGAAAAGCAAATTGCTAAGGATGTACAGTATATACTCACAAAGGTGTGTTGCAAATCCTTGCAACCACCGTCAGAGTAGGCAGGAAATTAATTGTCCCTGCTCGGTTTTCCAGGTCTGTGACAGCAACTGGGTGGTTGCACTCCGGAAGTTCTTCAGGACAACTAAAAAACTATCACCTCTAAAAGAGGTATGACAAGACACTTAAAACAGGGGTGGAGGTGTCCAATGAATAAAAGATAGGCTAATAAGCTGTTAATCTTATAAACAGAAAGGTAATCTTACCTCTCTTGAAGAATTTGGACCAGTTTATTGAAAAAAAAAGGTCTTTTATTCGAGCACATAAAATTGACCTGAGGAAGCGGGCAAGCACCCGCGAAGCGCGCTGTCAATTTTATGTGCTCGAATAAAAGACCTTTTTTCAATAAACTGGTCCATATTCTTCAAGAGAGGTAAGATTACTTCTCTGTTTATAAGATTAACAGCTTATTAGCCTATCTTTTATGCATTGGGCACCTCCACCCCTGTTTTAGTGCTCTTAAATCGAGTTACTCTTGATTCAAGGTTATACTGTAATGTATATCTGACCCTATGATGTCTCGGTCCTCTGGGTTTTTAGTTCCTTCCCTTTAGGTTTTTGCACACCTGTTGTAGAGACCATTCAAGTCCTTACTGAACATTTTCCTCACCAGAGAGGGCACAGAGAAAATGTTTTCATGTAGTTATCTCTGGTAAACAGAGCCTCTTCATATGTCTTCCACCTCACAAATTTCAAACCGCAAACATTCAAATTAGTGGGCAAAGCTGGTCTGTTTGTAGAAGAGAGGCCTCTTGTTATTTTTAGTCATTTCGCAAATTGATTTTCACATGTTCTTTTTTGGATACGAGCTGTGACTTACTTTTGTCAAACAAAATATAAATTCATTTTGTTTCATCTTTGATGCTCTAATTAATCTGCAAAGCAAAGTCTATTTCTGAAGAATAATTATAGTTAGCGGAATCAGTAAGGGAATACTGCATACAATATTGCTGTGTGTGAATATAAGGTGCTATTGAAGAAGACTGGTAACCAGTTTAATTTTGGGGTCACAAATTTTTAGTGTTTCCTTATAAACGTAAATACCCAGGGGCATAGCAATAGGGGGTGCCGAGGTAGCCACTGCATCGGGGCCCTTGGGCTAGAGGGGTCCCGAAGGGCCCACCCCTCAAACACAGTATTAGCTCTTTATTGGTCCTATGCTGATAATATTCACTTCAAGAGTTGATTTGAATAGTAGTGATCATTAACACACAGTTTCCCATCTCTTTCTTGCACCTCTGACACTGTGGTTGTCCTTGATTGGTTTTGGTGTGGCGTATCAATTGTTATGTACAGAGAGCTTGGGGGGCCACAATGCAAAACTTGCACTGGGGCCCACAGCTTCTTAGCTACACCACTGTACATACCACTTTTATTATAAAATTGCTCAGTGCTGCACACACATAATTCCATGTTATTAAATATAATAATAATAATAATAATAATAATATATTTCAATATCTAGCCAGCTCAATTTGCAGTAAGCCCATGTCTCAGCTCTTTTGCAGCCCTGGCAGTAGTACTCTATAGTAATAGATCATGCACGATGTCCCTACTGACTGCATAGGTAATTAGCAATACAGAGCAGAAGCTAATCTATTGACTGGCAGCAAAGTATGACACCCTATCTGAGGATATGCTAGATGCACTGTGAAATGACAGCAGGAACAAGTACAGGGATTTCAATGGTGGATTCCAATAATATCAACTTGGTGGGTATAGATTTGTATTTATGTGTGTGTGTGTCATAAAAGTGATATATGGCATTGATGTTCATTATGTCCCACATATAGCTAGCAGCGGCAGCTCCAGGTTCAGATTTTTTTGGGCAGCATAATGGCTAGATGGTGGGGCCCACTGCGGCCCATGACAAAAACAAATATATACCCCACAATAATCTATTACAGTATCTAAAGTGTATTCAACAAATATTATGTATATGCTATGCATCATGTGGCCGCAGACACGATTACCAGCACAGGGGGGAGCTGCAATGGCTGCAACTGGCCAATACAGTCAAAGAACACATCGGAAGCCCAATGCCCTGCAAGCAGTAATTAATGGGCTTTGGAAGCGGAAGCATTATTTCTCTCCCCCTTGCCCACAGTCAAAGCCAAATTAAGGCCAAACAGGGCCCCACCTGCCAGTTTATTGGTTAAAACGGTGCATAAACAAGGTGAAAGATCTCAGTCCAACAGGCAATGTGAGACTTCAATTCATTATACTGCCAGAGGCAGTTTGTCTTATATCTGCAGGCCACACTAATGTTACCAGAAAACATTCTGGTCCCCAAATATCAGAATTAAGCAATCGTGTTCCCCAGATACTAGAATTTAATATATACATTAAGTAGTCACTTGCTTGATAAAGGAATAAATAGTCACATGCATGCCTCTAGATGAAATAATCACAGTCACAACATGCCTCCAGATAAAATAATCAAATAGTCACATGCCTCCAGATAAAATCATTTTTACACCCTCGCCCCGGGTTGCAATTTAGCCTAGAAACTGCCCTGTTATTCTGTATGTACTGTATATAACACTGATATCTCCCACAATGCTTTTTACAGAGTATATAGTCATGCCAGTGATGGCCTTCAGAGGGGCTCACAATCTAATCCCGGTCATAGTCGTGTACTAACATATTATTATTATTATTATTATTATTATTATTATGTATTTATGTAGCACTGACATCTTTGGCAGCACTTTACTGAGTACATAGTCATGTCACTGATGGCTTTCAGAGGGGCTCACAACCTAATCCCTACCATAGTCGTAGTCAAATGTCCTACCATATTAATATTATATATGTATGTAGCACTAACATCTTTGGAAGCACTTTACAGTGCACATGGTCATGTCACTGACTGTAATCAATAAAGCTGAGCTGACAATCTTATTCTGTCATAGTCATAATCTAATGTGCTACCATATTATTATTACATATTGTCAGTGGCGTAGCTAACGAGTTGTGGGCCCCGATGCAAGTTTTACAATGGGGCCCCCCCAAGCACTCTATACATAACAATTGATACGGCGCACCAAAACCTGCCAATGGCAACTACAGTGTCAGAGATGCAAGAAGGGGATGGAGAGCAATTTGTTAATGATTACCACTATTCAAAGTATCTATAGAAGTGATTATTACCAGCACAGGGCCAATAAAGAGATAATACTGTAGTTGGGGGAGGGCCCTTCGGGGCCCCTCTGGCCCAAGGGCCCAATGCGGTGGTGGCTACCTCTGCACCCCCTGTTGCTACAACCCTGCATACTGTAATTATATGACACTGATGACTACTGCAGCATTTTACATAGTACATAGTGATGTCACTGACTTTCCTCAGAAGAGCTCACAATTAGGGGTGGGACGGCGAATCCGGCGAATCCACGAATCCCTCGAATATTGAGAAATATTCGAGATTCGTGGATTCGAATCCCGACGCCATTTCCCCCTTAACGAATCCGCCGAATACCGCTGCATCCCCGCGCGCAACCGCCGATCCCCCGCTCGTCCTCTTCCGAACCCCCCCGCGCCTCCTTCGCTCGCCCCATGCATAGATGTGAGCATCGGCTCACCTAAAACCTGTCCTGGATTCTCTACCTGCCACCAGCGCAGAGCCGCAGACCCGCAGACCTCTTGTTTCCTCCTCTGTTCCCTCTAGTAACCGCCCGGCGCTTCAGTGATGACGCGTATGCAAATGCCGATCACTAGGGGGAACAGAGGAGGAAGCAAGAGGTCTGCGGCTCTGCGCTGGCGGCAGGTAGGGAATCCAGGGCAGGTGTTAGGTGAGCCAATGCTCACATCTATGCAAGGGGCGAGCGGAGGAGGCGCGGGGGGGGGGGGGTCGGAAGAGGACGAGCGGGGGATCGGTGATTGCGCGGGGATGCAGTGGGATTCGGCGCTGGATCCCCTTGTTAGGTGAGCCGATGCTATTTTTTTCTATGTAGGGGGTAAGCAGAGGAGGCGCACAGAGGGAGGGGTACCCTGGCTAGCTATACTGAGGGTCCCTATACCTAACTAGCTACACTGAATGCGCCTATACCTAACTAACTACACTGAATGCCCCTATAACTAACTAGCTATACTGAGGGTCCCTATACCTAACCAGCTATACTGAGGGTCCCTATACCTAACTAGCTACACTGAATGCGCCTATACCTAACTAACTACACTGAATGCCCCTATAACTAACTAGCTATACTGAGGGTCCCTATACCTAACCAGCTATACTGAGGGCCCCTATACCTAACTAGCTACACTGAATGCCCCTATACCTAACTAGCTATACTGAGGGTCCCTATACCAAACTAGCTATACTGAGGGTCCCTATACCTAACTAGCTACACTGAATGCCCCTATACCTAACTAGCTATACTGAGGGTCCTTTACCTAACTAGCTACACTAAATGCCCCTATACCTAACTAGCTATACTGAGGGTCCCTATACCTAACTAGCTACACTGAATGCCCCTATACCTAACTAGCTATACTGAGGGCCCCTATACCAAACTAGCTATACTGAATCCCCTTATACCTAGCTATACTGAATGCCCTTTTACCTAACTAGCTATACTGAATGCCCCTATACCTAACTAGCTATACTGAATGCCCCTATACCTAACTAGCTATACTGAATGCCCTTATATCTAGCTATACTGAATGCCCCTATACCTAGCTATACTGAATGCCCCTATACCTAACTAGCTATACTGAATGCCCCTATACCTAGCTATACTGAATGCCCCTATACCTAGCTATACTGAATGCCTCTATACCTAGCTGTACTGAATTCCCCTATACCTAACTAGCTATACTGAGGGCCCCTATACCTAACTAGCTATACTGAGGGCCCCTATACCTAACTAGCTATACTGAGGGCCCCTATACCTAACTAACTTTACAGAAGGCCCCTATACCTTGCTAGCTATACTAAAGGCCCCTATGCTTTGCTAGCTATACTGAAGGCACCTATACCTAACTAGCTATACTGAAGGCACCTATACCTAACTAGCTATACTGAAGGCACCTATGCCTAGCTAGCTATACTGAAGGCACCTATGCCTAGCTAGCTATACTGAAGGCACCTATGCCTAGCTAGCTATACTGAAGGCACCTATGCCTAGCTAGCTATACTGAAGGCACCTATGCCTAGCTAGCTATACTGAAGGCACCTATGCCTAGCTAGCTATACTGAAGGCACCTATGCCTAGCTAGCTATACTGAAGGCACCTATGCCTAGCTAGCTATACTGAAGGCACCTTTACCTAGCTACCTATAGTGTGAGCACCTAGCCTGCCTACCTATACTGTGGGCAACTATTCCACGGATCGCAGGATTCGTTAGATTCGGGATTCGAAAGGTTCGAGATATTCGAGAACCTTTTTAGATTCGGATTCGGATTCGAAGAAATTGTGGATTCGTCCCATCCCTACTCACAATCTAATCTTACCATATAGTCTTATGCATAAAATACACGGGTCGATCTGGTGGCCGATTAGCCGCCGGATCGACTCCTGCCGCGTCCCTGCCGCGTCCCCGCTCGTCTGCGCGTGCACGCGGATTGAATGCCGCTCGTCCCCGCTGGTGCTCCTTATCAGCTGCTCGATTCCCTGCCATTGTCCGCCGGCAGGAATCGAGCGGGCGGGGGTCGAGCAGCGTGATCGGACCAGCTGAATATTATCAGCTGGCCGGATCAGCTGCTCGATACACGGTACAGAAATGTACCGTGTATCCCCAGCATTAGGCTCATACACACGCTCAACAAAAACCTTTTAAATGCACAATTATCAAAAACTTTTGTTGAAACAAACCAAAAAAGTTGTTTGCTTTTGCCCAAACAACTGATAAGATGCAGCTCAAGTAAATACAACAGTTAGATTGACTTGAGCTGCATCTTATCAGTTGTTTGGGCAATAGCAAACAACTTTTTTGGTTTGTTTCAACAACAAAAGTTGTTTGATAATTGTGCATTTAAAATACTTGTTGAGCGTGTGTATGAGCCTAATGCTGGGGATACACTTTTCGTTTTTTAGGTGATTAGATGGTTCGATAGATCATTTCCGACATGTCCAATCTCCTTTTCAATTCTTTAGCTGCTTGATTTCTGATAGAAGTGAATGGAAAAAGATAAGAAAAACGAGCGGAAGATAAGATAATCGACTGCAGAATCGAGCGGCAAAAACAATCGTGAGGAGAATCGCACGGCAGAAACGAACCGTGTATTCCCAGCATTAGTCTAATTCCTAACTTATGATTATAATGTATTTATATGATGTTGACATCTTTTGCAGCACTTCACAAAGTATATACAGTAGTTATAATGAAATACAGCCACATGGGGAAGATGATGTGAAGGAAAAGACATGGGGAGTGACACAGGGAAGGATGGAAAGCTTTTGAACAGGTTGGGTGCCGACACATACACAAATCTAGAGGATAATCTGGGCCAGACTGTAGTGGAACTGCATGGGCCCCTGAGGACATGGGGCCCCTGAGGACATGGGGCCCCTGTGTGGCTGCACAGCCTGCACCGACCCATGTCCACCCCTGATCATTATACAAGTCATTTTGTAACAGAATGCCATCAAATATTATCTTTAAACTTCAGTCTGCAATTGCTTTTTTTTAGATAACAGCTGCAAACCATGACTACAGTAGCCTTGTGTAATAGATACCCAGGCTTCTCTTTGTCTTAATGGTTCAGACGTCTCCCCAAAACACACAGTTAACTTATATTTCTCCTTTGCATCCCTATAGCTGTTCTGGTTTGCTGCAATGACACATTCGTTCTCTAGGGTGGATAGATCTCACCTCTGTGTGCATTCTAGAATGCTTATACATCAAATGTGATTCCCATCTCAGCACCAGGTGATACAAGGCAGCTTTCCAGTTAGTGGAATGGAATGTACGCTGTAAAAATACTTAAACGATGGAGTAGAAAAATAAACATTCTTAATAAATTCCAATAAAACCAAAGTAATACAACAGTATTATACTGTAATAATATGTATAAAACATATACAGTATATATAAATATAAATGTTTTATATATATATATATATACACACACACACACACACACACACACACACACACACACACACACACACACACACACACACACACACACACACACACACACACACACACACACACACACATATATATATAGTGGCTTGCAAAAGTATTCAGCCCCCTTGAAGTTTTCCACATTTTGCCACATTACTTCCACAAACATGAATCAATTTTATTGGAATTCCACGTGAAAGACCAATACAAAGTGGTGTACACGTGAGAAGTGGAGCAAAAATCATACATGATTCCAAACATTTTTTAAAAATCAATAAATGCAAAGTGGGGTGTGCGTAATTATTCAGCCCCCTTTGGTCTGAGTGCAGTCAGTTGCCCATAGACATTGCCTGATGAGTGCTAATGTCTAAATAGAGTGCACCTGTGTGTAATCTAATGTCAGTACAAATACAGCTGCTCTGTGATGGCCTCAGAGGTTGTCTAAGAGAATCTTGGGAGCAACAACACCATGAAGTCCAAAGAACACACCAGACAGGTCAGGGATAAAGTTATTGAGAAATTTAAAGCAGGCTTAGGCTACAAAAAGATTTCCAAAGCCTTGAACATCCCACGGAGCACTGTTCAAGCGATCATTCAGAAATGGAAGGAGTATGGCACAACTGTAAGCCTACCAAGACAACGCTGTTCACCTAAACTCACAGGCCGAACAAGGAAAGCGCTGGTCAGAAATGCAGTCAAGGGGCCCATGGTGACTTTGGACGAGCTGCAGAGATCTACAGCTCAGGTGGGGGAATCTGTCCATAGGACAACTATTAGTCGTGCACTGCACAAAGTTGGCAGTTATGGAAGAGTGGCAAGAAGAAAGCCATTGTTAACAGAAAAGCATAAGAAGTCCCTTTTGCAGTTTGCCACAAGCCATGTGGGGGACACAGCAAACATGTGGAAGAAGGTGCTCTGGTCAGATGAGACCAAAATGGAACTTTTTGGCCAAAATGCAAAACGCTATGTGTGGCGGAAAACTAACACTGAACATCAATCTGAACACACCATCCCCACGGTCAGCTGGACAAATACCCTAAACTTAAAGCCAGGGCAACAATGGAATGGTTTAAAACAAAACATATCCATGTGTTAGAATTGCCCAGTCAAAGTTCAGATCTAAATCGAATCGAGAATCTGTGGCAAGATCTGAAAACTGCTGTTCAAAAACGCTGTCCATCTAAACTGACTGAGCTGGAGCTGTTTTGCAAAGAAGAATGGGCAAGGATTTCAGTCTCTAGATGTGCAAAGCTGGTAGAGACCTAAAAGACTGGCAGCTGTAATCAGAGCCGGATTAAGGCTAAATGGGGCCCTAAGCAAAGTAACTGATTTGGGCCCCCATTATGTCTTAATAGAATCAGAAGATGCAGCTGCACAGCAACATGCCGCACACACTGGGGCAGCCGAGCTACTGGTTGCTATGGGCAACAGCCCGCTTTCCTCTGTGGGTGCACAATGCAGGGAATAGCAGTGGCAAAATGCAGAGTGAGAGATGAATGGCTGGGACATTTGCACTCAGGGGCTGGGGCACCCCTGTGAAGAGAGCGCCAGATATCACAGCAGCAGCACTTTCCCCCTGCATCTCCAGCCTGGCAATAGCAGCCAGAAAGCTCTGGACACCGCCAAACCGGAAGCCGTTCCCCAGATAGAATTACATAACCACCCCCACCACCGAACAACTGATTTCCTCCCAAACTATACAGCCACCATGCAGCCTCCATCCCAGTGAATACGATAGTCCAGCAGAGAAGGCAGCCGCAGTGGGGGAGAATGACAGCACCAGATGACTCACATTCACCTATTGCGATCTAAGCAATAGAGGTCCCGTCATCCGGAGCCCATCTGTCTCCTCTAGAGTGCTGCTGCTCTGTCACTACTACTATTACTACTTCCTACTTCCTGCCTGATCTGAGAATCAGGAAGTTCAGAGCGAGCGGCTGCACTGTAGAAGAGACAGATGGGTTTCAGATGACGGGATCTCTATCGCTTGGATCATGGATAGGTGAGTGAGCGTTTGCCATCTGCTATCATTCTTGCTGCAGCTGTGGTTCTCTGTGGGAAGGGAGGGAGGAGTGGGCAGCGGCAGAGCGCACAGTAGCAGGAGGGGGACCTAGGAGGAGAGCCTGGCTCTGCAGACAATCAGCAGCGCACAGCATCATTTGACAAGACAAGACAAATAACATTTATATCGCGCTTTTCTCCTGGCGGACTCAAAGCGCCAGAGCTGCAGCCAATAGGCAGTAGCAGTGTTAGAGAGATTTGTCTAAGGTCTCCTACTGAATAGGTGCTGGCTTACTGAACAGGCAGAGCCGAGATTCGAACCCTGGTCTCCTGTGTCAGAGGCGGAGCCCTTAAAGGGACTCCGAGCAGTGCCTGTGGGTATGCCTTTAAGCATACCCACAACTAATTAATTACATCCTCACACCTACCAGCATGATGTTTGTAATTATATCCCCCTGGGTTCTTTATATTTCATTGCATTATGCTGAATCGAGCTGCCGACTTTGAAGAAAAGTCGTCCTGTGTAATACAATGTAATTATGGAAAGATGCATATCATTTTGAAGCTCTCTTTCTCCTCTTTCCAATGATAGATAAACTGCCACCCTACGCCTTTTAGCCGTGTCCGCGATTTCAATCGCGAAAATAGCGAAAACTAAAAGGCATAGGGCGGCGGTTTATATATCATTGGAAAGAGGAGAAAGAGAGCTTTAAAATGATATGCATCTTTCCGTAGTTACTGCACTGCTCAGAGTCCCTTTAACCATTATACCATCCAGCCACCGCTGACAGGATGGCGAGGGCTGATTTATGTGCTGATGGGGCCCCTTTGACTCTGAATGGGGCCCCAAGCGACTGCTTTTGTTGCCTGGCTGGTAATCCAGCCCTGGCTGTAATTGCAGCAAAAGGTGGTTCTACTAAGAATTGACTCAGGGGGCTGAATAATTATGTACACCCCACTTTGCAGTTATTTATTTTTAAAAAATGCTTGGAATCATGTAGGATTTTCGTTCCACTTCTCATGTGTACACCACTTTGTATTGGTCTGTTCACGTGGAATTCCAATTAAATTGATTCATGTTTGTGGCAGTAATATGACAAAATGTGGAAAACTTCAAGGGGGCCGAATACTTTTGCAAGCCACTGTGTATATATATATATATATATATATATATATATATATATATATATATATATATATATATATATATATATATATATATATATATATATACTGTATATATATACATATATATATATATATATATATATATATATATATATATATATATACACACACACACACATCTTCCGCAGTGCTTTTACAGAAAATGCAGTTACCGGTACTGCATGTCACCAACTGTCCCTCAGAGGGGCTCACATTCTTATCCCTAACATAGCCATATCTCCTATGTATTCTAGGGCCTTTAGGGACTTTTTTTTTCTTTAGAGGGAAGCCAATTAAAGGGAACTTAGAGAAGGATATGGATTTTTCCTTTTAAAATAATACCAGTTGCCTGAATCACCTGCTGATCCTGTGTCTCTAATACTTTTAGCCACAGCCCCTCAACAAGCATGCAGATCAGGTGCTTTGACTGAAGTCAGACTGGATTAGCTGCATGCTTGTTTCAGGTGTGTGATTCAGTCACTACTGCAGCAAAAGAGATGAGCAGGACTACCAAGCAACTGGTGTTGTTTAAAAGGAAAGATTCATATGCCTCTCAGTTAAAGTGGTATTGTCAACATTAAAATCAAATTTCAACAGCAACTGGTCTGAGTGTATTAAGTGATAAAGATGCTAATCCTGCATTCAAAACTTGCAAAACTTTTTGTGCTGTTATAGTTTGGAGTTATCACATACTTTAGGAGCACTGGTCCTAGTGCCAAACAGTGCCAAACAGTTTAATGCTGGCAGTTCTTTTTATCTATAATATATTCCTCCTCTTCCATTTATTTCCCTGCCTTGCTGCTTATCAGAAATACCCTCTGATCCCTTGTGTTTACAAGCAAGGCTGAGGTGACTCAGTGATTGGATGTGTAAATAAAAAAGACAGTGCAGTTGTTAGTATACACCTCAGTGGGAGTGTCTGAAGACTCTGGGAGGAGGGCAGCTAATGAATACACAATGAGCAAGAGAAGGGAGGGGGGAAACAAGAGTCAGGGAGGATATGATGTCAGCATTAGCTTGGCAAGATGGCCACTGCCTAGAATAGGATTTTCTGCTTTTCCTTTGTAAAATTCACAGGAATCATTACGTGGATAGCACAATACATCTGTTATGTAAGTAGTATTTATTTACCTATGTATGTATTTTTTATTTCTAGGTTAGCATGGGTGTCGCTTGTTCTTTAAGGTTACCTTTAACTTATCTGTATGTTTTTAGTACTAGATGGTCATTCACAGTTCCAAGACTGCTAGTTCGGTGTCACAGCTTAATCACTTGAGGACCGCAGTGGTAACCCGCCCTAGTGACCAGGCCATTTTAAGTTAAATAGGCCACTGCAGCTTTAAGGCCAAGCTGCAGGGCCGTACAACACCGCACACAAGTGACCCCCCCCCCCTTTTCTCCCCACCAACAGAGCTCTCTGTTGGTGGGGTCTGATCGCCTTCCCAGTGTTTGTTTTTTGTTTTATAAAAATTTATTTATATTATTTTTCAAAAATAATACTGCTTTTTAAAAATTAACTTTATAACCCTCCCTTCCCCCACCAGCGTATCAGCACGATTGGCTGTGATAGGCTTCAGCCTATCACAGCAGATCGCTTGCCAGTGTCCCAGGGGGACAGCGGTGTCACACAGCTGTCCCCAGTACAGCGCTGCTGTAGATCGCAGCGCTGTACAAAGCAATTAGACGGTAGTAGTCTCGCTGTCTAAGTCTCCCGAGCGGGAATCGCCGCTTGGAGACTGAAGCCCGAGCATGTAAATGGCTCAGAATTGAGCCGTGTATTCCCAGCATTAGAGAGTTGCCCAATTGCCCGAAGGATGATGCATGAATTCTCTGTCTATAATTTGAATGGTATCGGAATGTTGTACAATGCTATTCATTGGTAGTCAGGACAATGCAGAGGTAAATGATCCCTTTCAACAGAACAGAATACAATTACAAGCTGTTAAGACGGACCAGGTTTCTTTGTGAGATTTAGTGACACCATGCTTGATGAAGAAATCTGAGCTGTTTCGAAAGCTTGCAAGTGGATTGTTTTCAATTAGCCAATGAGAGGCATCCTTTAACTGAACATTTTGCCGTGTCTACAGACTGATAGAGGAACTCCAATGACAAATAATAGAATGTAGTAAATTATTCAGGATACCCGCTATTACATTCATTATCCTGGTTTCAGCATCAGAAACACTTCCTATATCTGAATATTGCTGTATTTTGGTACGTAACCCTGCCTCCCAGTGATGTTTAGCCTAGGCTGTTTATTATGCAGAATTCTCCTCCCAGAACTTTCTTGGAGTCTACTGTAGGTGTTATTTCTGCTGGCTTGGGAACACACAACAAACATACTTTCCGCAGTGATGCACCTGCCAGCAGTAAAGATGTCGCAACCTGTGATAAGCTTAACAATGTAAATCAGGGAGAGGAAAGCTTTTACAATGAGCAAATTCCTCTTAAAGCTCATCACAGTACCTAAGTCTACCATCACGGTGTTGCAGATCTGGACCGAAGATTTTTTTAAAACCAGACAATGTTTTCCTTACCTTCCTCACCACTTCTCCATCTTCCATCCTTGGTGACTTCACTTTATTCTTCATGGCATAAGTCAACACAATAATTGCCAATTATTTTGGGGCCATGGATGGTCCCTTTCATCAGATACTGCAGAAAATATGATGATGAAGGGGACCGTCCATGGCCCTGAAACAATTGTCAATTATGGTGTTGACTTATGCCATGAAGAATAAAACACTTCAGCATTACTAAACAGTGCAAACCGACCTTGGACCTTTTTGTTACTGTGTGGGTGTGGCTTGACACCCAGGTTATGCACTTACTCTAAAGGGGCCCATACACCTAATGATTTTCCCGCCGATATACAGCAGATTCGATCACTGTGATCGAATCTGCTGTGAAATCGTTGTGCAAACTCTGACAGAACGATCGATTTCCGTCCGAAATCAATCGTTCCCGTCGATCCGTCCGTGCGGAAGATTTCCCTGGATCGCCGGCGGGTCGGGAGTGCGTCGATAGCGGCGTTCGAATGCCGGACGACCGACGCTAGCGGCAATACATTACCTGCTCCGGCCGGCGCGACTCCCCCTCTGTCCCCGCAGCTTCTTCTCCACGCTGGTCCGCGTTCTGGACCGGCTGCTGCTTCATTGAACTTCCTGCCGGGTAAGTTTAAACAGCAGAGGGCGCTCTACTGTTTAAACTTCCTGCTGGGACAGGAAGTTCAATGAAGCAGCAGCCGGTCTGGAACCCAGCGCAGAGAAGAAGCTGCGGTGAGAGAGGGGGAGTCGCGCCGGCCGGAGCAGGTAATGTATGCGGGCGGGGGGGGGGGGGAGGGGTCAGCGGCAGCACCACCACCACCACAGATTGTGATCGGTTTCATGATGAAATCGATTCACAATCTACTTGCAGTAAAGGCAGCCATACGATCCCTCTCTGATCAGATTCGATCAGAGAGGGATCTATCTGTTGGTCGAATCTGATGGCAAATCGACCAGTGTATGGCTACCTTTATAACGGTAAGGTGTGCCACTCCAGACCTACCCACCACATTGGTAACTCCAGAGGAGACAGGTAGAAACCAATTTTGGTAAATGAAAATGATCACTTAGAGCCATGGGTCCACTACAGAGACAAAAAGTGTATTTAAAACGAAGTAGCACTGCACTGGGATTTCATTACATAGTCTTCTCAGAGTTCTGCTTTAATCTGTAGGGATAATTTCAATCAAAGTGAGAAAATGAGTTTTTAAAAATCCTTTATTAGGAATGCTCACATTTAGCCTCTGAGCACACAGAAGGCATTGTTATTGCATGAAATTATCTGCCAAGTGATCTCTTCTAAAACATAAGATGGTATTTTAATGAAAAGATATCATTTTCCACTCTGGAAATGGAACATAATGTCATTTTATTTTTATGTAAACTGCTAATAGGCATATGCATTTCTGTAATGTCTATGAGCAATTTGAAATGCTGTGAAAATTATAAATGTCGCGGTTTATCCACTTTCCCCATCATATTCTGTAGAAATATCAAATACTCGTATAGCACAAATGGGAGAAAGGGAAAAAAAAAGATACTGATATTCGTGCCAAATTTATGTAGAGAAACATCAGAGTGCGAGCGCCTGTGTACTCCTGGGCGTAATTTGCTCAACATGCTCTGTTTCAACCAGCGAAGATTTGTGGGCAGGTCACGCTGATGTACTATGAAGACACATGTTTATGATATGATATTAATTTAAAAGTTTCAGGTCAGTGCCTTGTGGACCCTTCAGGATAAAATGAAACCGAGCGTTTTATACAACATACGAGGCAAAATGGATATTCATATAGGGGCTGAGGCTCTGGGTATTCAGGAGAAATGGCATCAATGTTTGGGTGCCTTTACACTTACTACACTTACCACTGCAATTTTTTTAATTGTGAGTTGCGTTATTGCGATTCTTCACATCTGATTCTTCTTCTTCTTTTTTTTTTTTTTGCTTGCGTTTTAATGCAAAGTTAATTTACATGACATTGTATGTAATTAACTGCACATTCACATGCAAATGTTCTCATTCGGAATGCTAAAATTTGCATTTCCATTGACGTATATCATATGCGATTCGCATTTCCATTGCGTAAAAAAAAGCATGGATGTAGGCCGCTTTTGTTCTGCAGAAAATCTTGAAGCCAAAATTTGCATGTCAAATGTGATGCTATTGGCTTGTGAAGCAGGTCACTTTGGCGCTCATACTGCACCGCAGAACGCCTGACCTGGGCACCACCATAGACATAATATTTTTATGTGTATGGCCAAGCAAGGCAAGGACCTCGAACCACTTTTCCCTCTGAGTTGCTACGACTCAGAGGGGAAATAGTAATTAACGCTGCCTGGAATTTGTGCGGCAGCAGATTGAACCGTCATTCGGCTCTCTCTGCACCGAGAAGACTGGGCTGTGAAACTCCATGTATGCATCGACTTGCATTAGATCCCAGACAGGTCAACATCTGCAAGGAGTTTGTATGGTCTCCCTGTGTCTGTGTGGGTTTCCTCCAGGTACTCCGCTTACCTCCCACATCCCAAAAACATACAGATAAGTTAATTGCCTTTACCATAAATTGGCTCTAGACTATGATACATACACAGCATGATACATACATAGACATGTGACCATGGTAGGGATTAGATTGTGAGCCCCTCTGAGGGACAGGTAGTGACAAGACAATATATACTCTGTACAGCGCTGCGTAATATGTTGGCGCTATATAAATAGTAAATAATAATAATAATTAGATGTGTGGAGAATGAGAATATGCAAAACCGCAATTTGCACATGAATTCTGTCATGTGTAGTGCTTTTGTCATTCCTTCACACATTTCAGTCTGTTATCAAACAAAGATCTTATATAATCTAATCAGGGTCGGCCCGCTCATGAGGCTGGGTGAAACTTTTGCCTCAGGCGGCAAACTTCCAGGGGCGGCATCCGCCCTTCCGTGGGTGCGGGGGGCGGCCGCTGAGCTGGAGGGGTAGCGGGCAGGACGGGGGTATTGGGCCTAGCGGTGACGTCACTTCCTGCAACGCCGCCCACTGTATTGTAAGTGGCCGGCGTTGCAGGAAGTGACGTCAGTGGAGCGCACGTTGGAACGAGGAAGAGGTGAGTGATCCTCCGCCCGTGCCTCTTACTGTCGGCTGCTTACTCACTATTTACAGCTGGAGGGGAGCGCAGATCGGGGGACCCAGGCGAGGGAGGGGGGGGGTCCGACCCCCCCTCCCCACCGCTAGGCCCAATACCCCCGTCCTGCCCGCTACCCCTCCAGCTTTTCAAAATTTGCCTCAAGCGGCAAAAAGTCTAGGGCCGGCCCTGAATCTAATCAGTAAACAAAACATTCATAAACTAATGTCCAGCGCTGTGTAATATGTTGGCGCTTTATAAATATAATAAATTAATTAATTAAGTTAAATCCCAATGACAGCAGAGCCGGGACAAGGTCCTCCAGCACCCAAGGCTGAGACACCAAAGTGCGCCCCTCCATCCCTGCCACCCCAGCCATCACACACTGATTGCTATTAGACTAAGAGGCGCCACAGGGCCCACAACCTCCCCAACACCTTAATATCTAGTTATCTGGCTTGCAGTCACTGCCATGTATCCCCTTTTCTTATTTCTTTCTGCTTCAAACACAATTAGGAATGACAGCTGAATGAATTCTGCGCCCCCTCCTACTCTGCGCCCTGAGGCTGGAGCCTCTCCAGCCTATGCCTCGGCCCGGCCCTGAATGACAGACACTAGTGAAACACCCACAGGTACCCATTTTTACACTATTCAAGTTTAAAAGGAAACATTTGACTGAGTTTTACAGGGTTAAGGCTAGACTTTGGTTTACCAGCCTTGTGAAATGGCGCTTCCTGCTTGATTGTTTCTACACGTCAGTGTTTAGAAGTTAGTGGCAATGAGCCATCATAGGACAGATGTCAGATGAATTAAATAATTTATTGTCAACCAGAGCTGAAAATACAAGATGCAAGTTAACAGGCTGCATTCCTCTTAGCCAGTCTCTGTCATCTGTTGAGCCCTTGCAGATCCCCCATAAGAGACGAAAGCGGAGACTTGCCTTCACTTTCACTATTCAGAAGCGAGCAGAAGAAATGGAGCCCAGCAGGACTCGGTAACACGCTGGGCTTGAATTATAAAGCAGGCATACTATAAATACGCAATTGGTGAAAAACAGTGATTGCAGATTTCGTTAATTAAAATGCCATACACCTTGATGAAGATGTGTGCTGAGAAAGAGGGAAAAACTGTAGCGCCTTCATCACGCCTATAGATACACCCCCAATGCACCTCCAGTCACACCTTTATCACTCCTCCAGTCACCTAGAAAGCCTCCAGTTATATCTTTGTCACACTTCCTGTCACATCTTTACCACCTCTCCAGTCATGCCCTCGCCACACCTCATGCATTAATCACCCCTCCAGTCATACCTTCATTATACTTGCTTTCACACCTTTAGTGACACCCCCAGCAAAAAAAAAGAGAAAAAGATGTTTCAGTTTTTCAAATCACACTGAGAATGTCTTCCATCACTTTTCTTCCTGTATATTATAGTACTTGAAGAATGTCCCATACCTTAGAAGGACATCACATTTAGCACAATCATACCACTTTGTAATAAATAAATACAGTTACATATTCAGATCTGTATTAATCTAAAAAGAGAGATATTAAAGGAGCAAAACGAACAGGGGGAATTTCTACAAAAAAAGGACTGTCTGTCTGAAAAAAAGTATAGCTGTGCTCTATGCAGGGCCGGATTTACCATAAAGCACTGTAGGCACGTGCTTACAGGCGCCTTATGATGTAAAGTACTTCTCTCCCACTTTACCTTTGCAAAGTCCGAGCGGAGTGTAAATGAGAGGTTACTCACTCGGCTCTCGGCATTCCACTGACAAGATGGCCCACCTTTAGCTACCTAATACTTAGAGGCACCTCTAGCTACTTAATACAGAGGGTATCTTTGATTACCTAATACTAAGGGGCACCTGTAGCGATCCACACCAGGCCAAGGAAAGTAAGGTAGAGGTGACAGCTGGGACAGCCAATACACTTGCGGTGCAATTCGGTCAGGAGTTTGTAGGTTCACTGAGGGCGAAGTCTAGGGTGCCAGAACATCTGTGCCTATAGGCTCCTGTGAGGTAAATCCAGGCCTCGCTCTATGGATGGCAAATTGGGAATTCACAGCTAGGAGCTTAACCTGGGTGCTGCATCTGTCTCCACTCCTCTCTGCTTGCTTTGTGATGATACTCTCTGCCCACATTTCCCTTGCTAGCATGAATGGATACCTATCTACTATAAACATACACAAAATGATAAAATGATTTAATAAACACAAAGGTTTTACATTTTTTCTGTTTTTCATCTGTAACTTTTCTTTATTTTATTTCTACCTTGAAGAATATTGTCCTGCTGTCTTTTTCCATTGCTTCCCCACCACTGACTGACTTGGAGCATTTGCACTGGCATATTTGAATTTGCTTGTGTACCAAAAGGTACTTTCAGTAACGAGTTCAAATAAATCAATACGTTTAAATATTATTGTTATTTTTTTATTTACATAGTGCCAAAATTTTCCATAGCGCTGTGTACACTGTGCTCCCTCAGCTGAAATAATTTTGCGCGTTGCACTATAACTGCGCTTGCTCAGAATGTTCTCAGCCATGGAACTGATATCGGGGGCTGCATGCAGCCGGAACTGAGGCTGGATCACAGACTCCACTGCAGGAAAACGGAAGGGATCAGGCGGACGGCAATCGAGTTTTGGATAACTATATATATATTATGGTTTGCTTACTTAGCTACGCACACCTCTGGAGTGGTGTCCATTATCCTGGCACTCTTAGTTCTGCCCTGCTTGCCTGCAAATTTCTTCTGACTGGGATCCAGTTGGAAGGCTTGATGCATGAGCTCCTGTGCACTGAGCAAGCTAACAAGCAGCACATACCAAATGCACAGGAGCTTGTGCATCTGAACTGGGCATGCGCACAATCTTTACTGCGCCTGCCACCAGAGAGCACAAGCCCTTGCTTTCTGTGGGCATGTGCAAGAGAGACCCATGTGCTCCATACCAATGTGGATGCTGGACTGGGGCACAGGAGGAAATGGACTCTTCTCCAGGGGAGTCTGTTGGTAAGTTATTAAAGCATAATTTGGTGGGGCTTTTGGTAAGAGAACTGGTGGTGACAGTGGGTCTTGAGTGGTAAAAAGTACAAATCTGGCCCTGAGCATTGTTAGAGTAGCGCGCACTATGCACTGTGTGTGTTACCATAGCAATGCTGGCATGACCTAGGTAACACAGGGTGCGCAACACACGCTACCTTGTAACTGTAAGTGACTGTCTTGTGCTCACTCCACACTGCAACTTTACTGTATTTTTGTGCATTTACCCCAATATGCCAATGAAATCTTCTGACCTTACTGACAAGCACAACTGCCCCATGAGTAAAAGACAAAGTCTTAAAGCCGGGGGTAAGCCTTGCATCTAGAGGCAGCTAACATTTATAGAATGAGTTTAGCAAGTGTGAAACATGACTCCAGACATAATGGTGTTCGTTCTCCCAGCTTGCTGTCTTGCAGAAACAAACTTTATGTAAATATTCCCAATAATTGTCATGAGATCCTCGGATCCCTGGCGGATTGTTTGGACAATATTTGCATGTGTGGCCAGCAGAAGTATAATAAGTCTAGTCAGGATTCCAGCTCACCAGCTGACTGTCGCTGAGTTGTCTGTCTCTGGGAAATGAAAATTCAACCTTTGATTACAGTGTTTCTGCAGGAGTGGATTGATATCCAGCAATGCAGAAGAATAATGTGTGCAAATAAACTTGGCTATTATAATCATGACTCAAATGAAAACTGGAAAAATAGACATGCCATAACAATAAATCTCGCCTTACAGTCACATGATATTATCATTTCTAAAGCGAAGTAACATTAGCATTTGTGAAGGCGCGAGCTTGTAACAGGCAAAAACCGTGAAGCAATATCACTTGGTATAATATGAAGTATCTTCACTTGAAAGAAACCCAGAGATCAAACAGGTCTGATGTTTTACAGCAGGTAAGAGAAAGCTGGGCTGAGTAGGCCGAGAGCCTCTTATCTACAATGGGATTCTGTGTTTCTATAGTAGGACACAGTCTCTCATAAAATATTGTTTTAGGTGCAGATTAAATATTTGCCAGGCTGGAACAACAATGTACCTTTGTGTTAACACTTTGAGTCTCTCATAAGCTGCACAATGTGAATTCCACAGATGTGCAGCATCGCTGAGGGCCAAACGGAGATTTCCGATTGGCTGCTGGGCCACATCAAAAGGGCTGTGCCCAATTAATCCATGTGAACCGAGCCACATGAGGAATTCTGTCTCAAACCTACCAGTCACCTGTGTGCTTTTAACTCTTAGAGGACCTGCAGCTGATTGTGGCGCTCATGTTGTGATGTGAATACTTACAGTGTATGCGACTGTTTAGATGTGATGCTGAAGAACAAATAAAAGATTTCTTCTGTGTGTTGTTTTTGCTTACCTTGTAGAGTCTGGTGCAGCTCTGTATGCAGGTTCGCTAGTAAACAAGTTCAGGCTTAGGCACAACATAAAATGTATTTACTGATGCTGGAAAACTTTTCAGAGTATAGTTGATCCAGTAAACCTGGGTTGGCTTTCTTTTTAAAGTGAACCTGAGATCAGGGGAAGAAAAGGCTTCCTCCAGCCTCCTCCGTGCAGATCTCTTACTCGCCGCGGTCCAAAGCCTCCTAGATCCCCCGGTAGCAGCCCAGCTCTCCGCAGCCAGTCAGTCGTACTTCGCATACTCAGCCCAGCTGCGCATGCCCTACCCGCCATGCTCCCATCACTGGTAGCGCGCTTGGCCACACTGCGTCTGCGCCGACTGGGCGTGGAGAACAGGGCTGCTACTGGGGGATCTAGGAGGCTTTGGACTGCAGCGAGGGAGTGATCCGCGCGGAGGATGCTGGAGGAAGCCCCAGGTATGTATCACATTTTTCTTCCCCCTCAGGTACATTTTAAGTGTTTACTATTAGACGCCAAAAGTTAGCATAACTCTCCTGGGTCATATCAGAACATGGGTGACTGAAAATGTGAAGGTTAGATGTTGTTTGAATGCACTCAAATTCGACTACCTGCAAGGTGACCTTTTATTTAATAACTTCAGGCTGTTTTTTAATTTACTCATCTTTTAGCATTCTCCACCACGCGTCTGATCAGACCCAAACAAGGGCCCCCTAATAGAATACTGTTTGGCAGTGGCGTGGCTATGGCGCTATGGGCCCCAGTGTAAGTTTTATATTGGGCCCCCAAGCACTCTATACATAACACTTGATACGGTGCAACAAAACCTGTAAAGGACAACCACTGTATCAGAGGTGCAAGATGGGGATGTGGAACAGAGTGTTAATGATTACTACTATTCAAAGCATCTATAGAAGTGATCATTACCAGCACAGGACCAAAATGAGCTAACACTGCATTTGAGGGAGAGCCCCTCAGGCCTAAGGGCGGTCGCACCCT